>NW_027008506.1:30000-93027 GCF_036934945.1 Oncorhynchus masou masou | reverse complement strand
TGCCGAGCGCCCTCCCCCTTCCTCATGGGCAACTAATGCAGGGTTTCTATTCCTCACTCACAACACACTGACCTTGATAGATATGTCTCCATCTTTGGGCATTTCTTTACCCCCAGTATGTGACGTCAGGTTTACTCAACACTATCATCATCTGGCCTGGCAATAATTGTTGTGGTAAAGCTGCACAACTATTATGTAGTGAACTTGGTATTGTATCGGGGAATGAAGTTTAAATCAGCTTCAAGTGGTCCTTTGTCAGCAGTTATGGAACAGAATAACGTTCAGCTTGAACAGTCACAGTCCGTTGGCCCTCCAGGAGCAATGATTAATTACCCTTTGGAGGAATGCTCTTATTTTGACTGTGAAAATGTCAGTTGGTGAGCCGAAAAGGCGTTTACCTAAAAATTGATGGCCGCGCTTAGTTATTTGTAAGAAATACATTGCTTTTTCATTGTAAGATCAATTACTTGTGTGGCTGGCAGACAAATAACATTACACTTTTGGTTGGCATCTGATAAAAATGAAACTTTTTCCAGTCTGAATGTGTTGCACTAATGTATTTCTTACATCTCTCTCTCTTAGATGAGGAACAGCAGCGGAGGCAGTTGCCCATGCGGGCTCGCGGAGGAGTGGCTTCGGCGCCGGGAGGTTCTGGAACAGGCCCTGGGGTCGGCACAGGCCCGTAACCTGGCCCTGGAGGAGGAGCTTAGGAGGAAGAGGGCGTACGTAGAGAAGGTAAAGCGGCTGCAGGGCTCCCTGGGCCAGCTACAGGCAGCCTGTGAGAAGAGAGAAGCCCTGGAACTGAGGCTGAGGTCCAGACTGGAGCAGGAGCTGAAGAGCCTCCGATCAGCACAGGTGAGCAGGAGAGGAGACACATGGTGCGGGCTGTTCAATGTCGGTCCTGGAGGGCCTCTCCTCCTCTCCTTCTAATCAGGGACTTATTCAGACCTGGGACACCAGCTGGGTGCAATTAACTAGTAGGTAGAAACAAAAACCTGAAGTGTTTTGGCCCTCAAGGACCAGAATTGAACAGCACTGGTATATAAAATGAAACCTTCTGATCCACCTTGACACGTAAAATCGGACAAACCCCTAAGTCTGTACAGTAAACATAGACTTACAAAACAAAACAACTACATGTTTGTTTGATTTTGTTTTTAAAATTCCATTTCCTTCCAGGTGTCAGTCCCACAGCACGGCTAGCGGTCCTGGCTCCCTGCCCTCTGACCTGAGCTCCATGGTGTCTGTACAGCAGCAGCAGCTGGCTGAGAGAGAAGAGAGGATCCTGGCTCTGGAGGCTGACATCACACACTGGGAACAGAAGTACCTGGAGGAGAGCACCATGAGGCAGTTCGCTATGGACGCAGCCGCCACCGCTGCAGCTCAGAGAGACAGCAGCGCCATCAAACACTCGCCTCGTCACTCACCCAACAACAGCTTCAACGACCACCTGCCATTCAGCCACAGACATCGGGAGATGGAGAACAGGTACAATTTCTGCTTTTAACTTCCTGCTCGCTGAAGGCTACACAGTAACGTCAGTTGGTCTGACCTCAGTTCAGATAGAAATCAACATAGTGATTTGACTGACTTCATATGCAATCGGTGTGTGTGTGTGTGTGTGTGTGTCTGTGTCTGTGTGTCTGTGTCTGTGTCTGTGTCTGTGTCTGTGTCTGTGTGTCTGTGTCTGTGTCTGTGTCTGTGTCTGTGTCTGTGTCTGTGTCTGTGTCTGTGTTCCGTGTTCGTGTGTGTGTGGTGTGTGTGTGGTGTGTGTGTGGTGTGTGTGTCTGTGTGTGTGTGTGTGTGTGTGGTGTGTGTGTGTGTGGTGTGTGTGTGTGTCTGTGTCTGTGTCTGTGTGTGTGTGTGTGTGTGGTGTGTGTGTGGTGTGTGTGTCTGTGTCTGTGTGTGTGTGTGTGTGGTGTGTGTGTGTGGTGTGTGTGTGTCTGTGTCTGTGTCTGTGTCTGTGTCTGTGTCTGTGTCTGTGTGTCTGTGTCTGTGTCTGTGTCTGTGTCTGTGTCTGTGTGTCTGTGTGTGTGTGTGTGTGTGTGTGTGTAGAGTCCGAGCGCTACACTCCCAGATCCTGAGAAGGATGCAGATCAGGGTGTTACAGCAACGGACTGGACGGGAGCAGAACACGGGTTAGAGGTCCGTCCCCTCCATCAACACCCGAGCAGCAGGCCCTCCGTCCAGCCAGGTCCGTCCCCTCCATCAACACCGAGCAGCAGGACCTCCATCCAGCCAGGTCCGTCCCCTCCATCAACACCGAGCAGCAGGACCTCCGTCCAGCCAGGTCCGTCCCCTCCATCAACACTGATGGCCCAGTGGAGCAACCCATCCAGGGGAAAGGTGAGCTCTAGGGCCCAAGGTCACAAGTCAAACACTAAGTCTGGGTCCCAAATAGTACCCTATAGTGCTCTACCCAGGGCTCTTCTTAGGGCTCTGCTTAGGGCTCTGCCTAGTGCTCTACTTAGGACTCTAATTAGGGCTCTTCTTGGGGTTCTAATTAGGGTTCTACTTAGGGCTCTACTTATAGTGCTCTACCTAGTGCTCTACATGGGGCGGCAGGGTAGCCTAGTGGTTAGAGCGTTGGACTTGTAACCCGGAAGGTTGCAAGTTCAAACCCCCGAGCTGACAAGGTTCTGCCCCTGAACAGGCAGTTAACCCACTGTTCCTAGGCCATCATTGAAAATAAGAATTTGTTCTTAACTGACTTGCCTGGTTAAATAAAGGTAAAATAAATAAAAATAAACATAGGGCTCTACTTGGGGCTCTACTGTGCACTACTCAGTGCTCTGCCTAGTGCTCTACTTGGGGTTCTAATTAGGGCTCTACTTGGAGCTCTAATTAGGGCTCTAATTGGGGCTCTAATTAGGGCTCTACTTGGAGCTCTAATTAGGGCTCTGGTCAAAAGTCGTCTACTATGTAAGGACTATGGCAGAGCCGTAGCCAGCTAGCTAACATAGCATCCCTCTCTGTTGGATAGCCGTAGCCAGCTAGCTAACATAGCATCCCTCTCTGTTGGATAGCCGTAGCCAGCTAGCTAACATAGCATCCCTCTCTGTTGGATAGCCGTAGCCAGCTAGCTAACATAGCATCCCTCTCTGTTGGAAGGGGAGGACCATCATCCTCAGTGATTTTCTGAAATGTTTTAAAGAGAGAGAGGGAGAGAGGGATGCTATGTTAGCTAGCTGGCTACGGCTATGCAACAGAGAGGCATGCTATGTTAGCTAGCTGGGCTACGGCTATCCAACACTGGTAACTCTTCCAAGTCAAGGTAAAGCTTTAGTTTTAATAATGTATTACACCGGGGTCCGGTGTAACTAAGTAACTGCTTGCTGCTGACTGTGGGCAGTGATTTTTATTTATTTATTTTACTCTTTATTTAACCAGGCAAGCCAAGAGCAAATTCTTATTTTCAATGACGGCCTAGGAACAGTGGGTTAACTGCCTGTTCAGGGGTCTTAGCAAGGAACTCCTCACCTGGCTGTCTAGGTCTCAGTAAGGAACTCCCTCACCTGGATGTCTAAGTCTTAGTAAGGAACTCCCTCACCTGGTTGTCTAGGTCTTAATAAGGAACTGGATGTCCAGGTCTCAGTAAGGAACTCCCCTCACCTGGTTGTCTGGATCCTCACCTGGTTGTCTAGGTCTCAGTGCGAAACTCCCTCACCTGGGTCTTAGTAAGGAACCCTCCCTGGTTGTCTCAGTAAGGAACTCCCTCACCCTGTCCAGTTGTCTAGGTCTCAGTAAGGAACTCCCCTCACCTGGATGTCTAGGTCTTAGTAAGGAACTCCCTCACCTGGTTGTCTAGGTCTCAGTAAGGAACCCTCTACCTGGATTTCTAGGTCTTAGTAAGGAACTCCCCTCACCTGGAACTCCCTCACCTGTGTCTAGGTCTTAGTAAGGAACTCCCTCACCTGGATGTCCAGGTCTCAGTAAGGAACTCCCCTGGATGTCTAGGTCTTAGTAAGGAACTCCTCACCTGGATGTCCAGGTCTCAGTAAGGAACTCCCACCTGATGTCTAGGTCCTGGATGTCTAGGTGTCTTAGTAAGTCTGCAAGGAACTCCCTCACTCTGGATGTCTAACCCCCTCACCTGGATGTCCAGGTCTCAGTAAGGAACTCCCCCTCCAGGTCTCTGGATGGATGTCTAGGTCTTAGTAAGGAACTCCTGGATGTCCAGGTCCAGTGGTCCCTCACCTGTCTAGGTCTCAGTAAGGAACTCCCCTCACCTGGATGTCTAGGTCTTAGTAAGGAACTCCCCTCACCTGGTCGTCTAGGTCTTAATTAAAATAGATAAACCAAAACCCCACAGACACCCGGCCCTCCGTAGAATGAGTTTGACATCCTTCACCTACACTGATTGAAGTGGATTTAACAAGTGACATCAATAAGGGATCATAGCTTTCACCTGGATTCACCTGGTCAGTCGATGTCATGGGAAAAAGCAGGTGGTCCTAATGTTTTGTTTACTCAGTGTAGCTCCTCCCTGAAGAAGAATCTGTAGAATTATGACATCGCCTGTCTTCTTCTTTTGAGTGTTCTGGGCGGAGGGGGGGAGGGGTCATAACGCCTGGAGGAATGTCAGATCTTAAACAGCCCATGTCATTATCTCAAGAGACAACTGCCGGCTGTTCAGTGCGTAGTGTCGCCAGACAGAATGTTAAACTTCCTAAAATAACTACTGTTGGGGAGATATCCCGGTGAGGGACCTTCCTCGATTAGATGATGACATTTTGTTGTTGTAATAAAAATCCATATACTGTATGTCGTTTCCCTCTCCGGGATAGCCGCTCTAGGATAGATGTGGCAGGGAAGCTGACAGAGTAGATGTTTGAGCGTGATTGGTTGATCTGGTAATTAACCATCTTCCTCTCGTTGTCTGTGCTCAGACAATTAACCATCTTCCTCTCGTTGTCTGTGCTTGTAGGGAAGAGCCTCTTCCTCTCGATGACCAGACGGTCTGCTGCAGTGTCTCCTCTCCCCTGCCCCACACCAACACCCCTGCACCCCGTTGGCCCTGCCCGCTCTGTTGCTCCTGTCCAAGCCCCAGAGCAGGGACTGCAGCACCCAGTGTGACCGTGATGTCCTAGCCCAGGAGACGGATCTTACAGTGGATCCCACCAGCATGCTAGCACCCTCTGAGACTTCCTCGACCTCAACGCCTGCCTCCGGTGTGTAGCCTACTGTTTCCTATTCCTGAAATATTTGTTGTGTGTGTAGAAACAGTTCCCGGGACGCAGAATGAGCTCGGATACCTTGTCACCTATGAGCTCGGACACCTAGTCACCTATGAGCTAGGACACCTAGTCACCTATGAGCTAGGACACCTAGTCACCTATGAGTTTGGACACCTAGTCACCTATGAGCTAGGACACCTAGTCACCTATGAGCTAGCTCACCTAGTCACCTATGAGCTAGGACACCTAGTCACCTATGAGCTAGGACACCTAGTCACCTATGAGTTTGGACACCTAGTCACCTATGAGCTAGGACACCTAGTCACCTATGAGCTAGCTCACCTAGTCACCTATGAGCTAGGACACCTGGTCACCTATGAGTTTGGACACCTGGTCACCTATGAGCTAGGACACCTAGTCACCTATGAGCTCGGACACCTAGTCACCTATGAGCTAGGACACCTAGTCACCTATGAGCTAGGACACCTGGTCACCTATGAGCTAGGACACCTAGTCACCTATGAGCTAGGACACCTAGTCACCTATGAGCTAGGACACCTAGTCACCTATGAGCTAGGACACCTAGTCACCTATGAGCTAGGACACCTAGTCACCTATGAGCTAGGACACATAGTCACCTATGAGCTAGGACACCTAGTCACCTATGAGCTCGGACACCTAGTCACCTATGAGCTAGGACACCTAGTCAACTATGAGCTAGGACACCTAGTCACCTATGAGCTCGGACACCTAGTCACCTATGAGCTAGGACACCTAGTCACCTATGAGCTAGGACACCTAGTCACCTATGAGCTAGGACACATAGTCACCTATGAGCTAGGACACCTAGTCACCTATGAGCTTGGACACCTAGTCACCTATGAGCTAGACACCTAGTCACCTATGAGCTAGGACACCTGGTCACCTATGAGCTAGGACACCTGGACACCTGGTCACCTATGAGCTAGGACACCTAGTCACCTATGAGCTAGGACACCTAGTCACCTATGAGCTAGGACACCTAGTCACCTATGAGCTAGGACACCTAGTCACCTATGAGCTAGGACACCTAGTCACCTATGAGCTAGTCACCTATGAGCTAGGACACCTAGTCACCTATGAGCTAGGACACCTAGTCACATACAATACAGAGAAAATGACGTGTAGAGTGGAATTACAACGGAACACAGGCTTTATACGATGATGTAATAACAAATAACTTAATCTGTGTGCTGGTTGAAGTGTAACCAGACACCCCAGGGTCACAGCAGACAGGCTGCATCCCAAATGGCACCCTTCCAGGCTCAGAGAGGGGAAGTAGTGGACGTATTCACTCGTACCAGCCAGAGTCACAGCATGTGTCTGTGTGTGTTGGCCATGGAATCACCGTTTAGTCAAGGCCGGTAGCTTCCCAAGTAGCAGACATCACGGCTTGATTGTCTTTGTTAAACGTCACGGCTTGATTGTGGCCCACTGACCCTCTGTCTATGTTGTACTGCTTAACTCACTGTGGAGCTGAAATCCTGCAGTTTTTAATCCATTGTCTAAAACATGGTTATTTTTTTCCTTTCCACCTCAGAGCACTTCCTGGCACCAATCAACACACACCAGGGCTCCAGAAGATCAGACTTCCTGGCACCAATCAACACACACCAGGGCTCCAGAAGATCAGACTTCCTGGCACCAATCAACACACACCAGGGCTCCAGAAGATCAGACTTCCTGGCACCAATCAACACACACCAGGGCTCCAGAAGATCAGACTTCCTGGCACCACTCAACACACACCAGGGCTCCAGAAGATCAGACTCAGCAGCAGAAGTGGTGGAAATCCTAATTTAAGAAACGCTGAACTGTGGGATCCGCCGTGGGATGGATGGTGACAACACGGTAGACGACCGAGAGATCCTCATGTCCTGTATGTCCCTCCCAACGAGGTCAGACTGACCTCCAGATGGACACTTCCTTTGAAGAAGGACAGACAGTTTGAAGACATGGACATGTTCTCCCTACCTACGTACCTAGCTACCTACCTACCTAACTATCTACCTACCTACCTACCTACCTACCTACGTACCTATCTACCTACCCACCTACGTACCTATCTACCTACCTACCTACGTACCTATCTACCTACCTACCTACCTATGTACCTACCTACCTATCTACCTACGAGGGAAGAATTCAGAACGTACCTACCTACCTACCTACCTACCTACCTACCTACCTACCTACATAACTATCTACCTACGTACCTACCTACGTACCTACCTACGTATATACCTACCTACCTACCTACCTACCTACCTACCTACTTACGTAACTATCTACCTACCTACCTACCTACCTACCTACCTACCTACGTAACAATCTACCTACCTACCTACCTACCTACGTAACTATCTACCTACGCATCTACCTACCTACCTACCTACCTACCTACCTACCTACCTACCTACCTACCTACCTACCTACCTATCTACCCACCTACGTACCTAGCTACCTACCTAACTAGCTACCTACCTAACTAGCTACCTACCTACCTACCTACCTAACTATCTACCTACGTACCTACCTAACTTTCTACCTACCTACCTAACTACCTACCTACCTATCTACCTACGTACCTACCTAACTTTCTACCTACCTACATAACTACCTACCTATCTACCTACGTATCTACCTACGTACCTACCTACCTACCTATCTACCTACCTATCTACCTACGTACCTACCTAACTATCTACCTACCTATCTAACTACCTATCTACCTACGTACCTACCTACCTACCTACCTACCTACCTACCTACCTACCGTCCTACCTAACTATCTAACTATCTACCTACTTCCTACATACCTTCCTATCTACCTACCTACCTATCTACCTACTTCCTACATACCTACCTATCTACCTACCTACCTACCTCCCTACCTACCTACCTACCTACCTACTTCCTATCTACCTACCTACCTACCTACCTACCTACCTACCTATCTACCTACTTCCTTCCTACTTCCTGACCTCCAGATGGACACTTCCTTTGAAGAAGGACAGACAGTTTGAAGACATGGACATGTTCTCCCTACCTACGTACCTAGCTACCTACCTACCTAACTATCTACCTACCTACCCACCTACCTACCTACACGCACTATCTACCTACCCACCTACGCACTCCATCTACCTACCTAACTACGTACCTACCTACCTACCTACCTACCTACGAGGGAAGAATTCAGAACGTACCTACCTACCTACCTACCTACCTACCTACCTACCTACCTACATAACTATCTACCTACGTACCTACCTACGTACCTACCTACGTATATACCTACCTACCTACCTACCTACCTACCTACCTACGTAACTATCTACCTACGCATCTACCTACCTACCTACCTACCTACCTACCTACCTACCTACCTACGTAACTATCTACCTACCTACCTACCTACCTACCTACCTACCTACGTAACTATCTACCTACGCATCTACCTACCTACCTACCTACCTACCTATCTACCCACCTACGTACCTAGCTACCTACCTACCTACCTACCTACCTACCTAACTATCTACCTACGTACCTACCTAACTTTCTACCTACCTACCTAACTACCTACCTACCTATCTACCTACGTACCTACCTAACTTTCTACCTACCTACATAACTACCTACCTATCTACCTACGTATCTACCTATGTACCTACCTACCTACCTATCTACCTACCTATCTACCTACGTACCTACCTAACTATCTACCTACCTATCTAACTACCTATCTACCTACGTACCTACCTATCTACCTACGTACCTACCTAACTATCTACCTACCTACGTATATACCTACGTATCTACCTACCTAACTATCTACCTACCTATCTACCTACCTATCTACCTACCTACCTACCTACCGTCCTACCTAACTATCTATCTACCCATCTACCTACTTCCTACATACCTTCCTATCTACCTACCTACCTACCTACCTAACTATCTACCTACTTCCTACATACCTACCTATCTACCTACCTACCTACCTACCTCCCTACCTCCCTACCTACCTACCTACCTACCTACCTACCTACCTAACTATCTACCTATCTACCTACTTCCCATCTACCACGTATCTACCCATTCTACCTATCTACCTACCTACCTACTTCCCATCTACCTACATACCTACCTACCTACCTATCTACACTACCCACCCACCTACCTACCTACCTACCCACCTACCCACCACCTACCCACCCATCTACCCATCTACATACCTACCTACCTATCTACCTACCCACCTACCTACCTACCCACCTACCCACGCATCTACCCACCCACCTACGTACCCATCTACCACCTACCCACGTACCATTCACCCACCCACCTACCCATGTACCCACCTACCCATCTACCCACGAGGGAAGAATTCCAGAACGCACCTACCTACCCACCTACCTACCTACCTACCTACCCACCCACATTAACCATCTACCCACGCATCTACCTACGTACCTCACCACGATATACCACCCACCTACCTACCTACCCACTTCCTCGCAACTATCCACCCACCTACCTACCTACCTACCTACCTACGCAATAATCTACCCACCACCCACCTACCTCCACGCAACCATCTACCCACGCATCTACCCACCTCCCACCCACCCACCTACCCACCTACCTACCTACCTACCTACCTATCTACCCACCTACGTACCTAGCTACCTACCTAACTAGCTACCTACCTAACTAGCTACCTACCTACCTACCTACCTAACTATCTACCTACGTACCTACCTAACTTTCTACCTACCTACCTAACTACCTACCTACCTATCTACCTACGTACCTACCTAACTTTCTACCTACCTACATAACTACCTACCTATCTACCTACGTATCTACCTACGTACCTACCTACCTACTCCATCTACCTACCTATCTACCTACGTACCTACCTAACTATCTACCTACCTATCTAACTACCCATCTACCTACGTACCTACCTACCTACCCACCACCACCACCTACCCACCCACCTACCCACCACCGTCCTACCTAACTATCTAACTATCTACCTACTTCCTACATACCCTTCCTCTCACCTACCTACCCATCTACCTACTCCTACATACCTACCATCTACCTACCACCTCACCTCCCTACCTACTCACCTACCTACCTACTTCCTATCTACCCACCTACCTACCTACCCACCTACCTACCTACCCATCTACCTACTTCCTTCCTACTTCCTGACCTCCAGATGGACACTTCCTTTGAAGAAGGACAGACAGTTTGAAGACATGGACATGTTCTCCCTACCTACGTACCTAGCTACCTACCTACCTAACTATCTACCTACCTACCTACCTACCTACCTACGTACCTATCTACCTACCCACCTACGTACCTATCTACCTACCTAACTACGTACCTACCTACCTACCTACCTACCTACGAGGGAAGAATTCAGAACGTACCTACCTACCTACCTACCTACCTACCTACATAACTATCTACCCACGCACCTACCTACGTACCTACACTCACGATATACCTACCTACCTACCTACCTACTCTACCTACCTACGTAACTATCTACCCACGCATCTACCTACCCACCTCCACCTACCTACCTACCTACCTACCCACCCACCCACGTAACTATCTACCTACCTACCTACCTACCTACCCACCACCCACGTAACCATCTACCCACGCATCTACTCACCTACCCACCTACCCACCCATTCACCCACCTTACCGCACCTAGCTACCCACCCACCCACCTACCTACCTACCTAACCCATTCACCCACGTACCTACCTAACTTTCTACCTACCTACCTAACTACCCACCTACCCATCTACCCACGCACCTACCTAACTTTCACCTACCTACATAACCACCTACCTATCTACTCACGTATTACCCATGTACCTACCTACCTACCTATCTACCTACCTACTCTACCTACGACCTACCTAACTATCTACCCACCTATCTAACTACCCCATCTACCTACGTACCTACCTATCTACCTACGTGCACTACCTAACTATCTACCTACCTACGTATATACCTACGTATCTACCTACCTAACTATCTACCTACCTATCTACCTACCTATCTACCTACCTACCTACCTACCGTCCTACCTAACTATCTATCTACCCATCTACCTACTTCCTACATACCTTCCTATCTACCTACCTACCTACCTACCTACCTAACTATCTACCTACTTCCTACATACCTACCTATCTACCTACCTACCTACCTCCCTACCTCCCTACCTACCTACCTACCTACCTACCTACCTAACTATCTACCTATCTACCTACTTCCTATCTACCTACGTATCTACCTATCTACCTATCTACCTACCTACCTACTTCCTATCTACCTACATACCTACCTACCTACCTATCTACCTACCTACCTACCTACCTACCTACCTACCTACCTACCTACCTACCTATCTACCTATCTACATACCTACCTACCTATCTACCTACCTACCTACATACCTACCTACCTACCTACCTATCTACCTACCTGCCTACCTAACTATCTACCTACTTCCTATCTACCTACCTACCTATCTACCTACATCCCATTCACCTACCCACCATCTGACCACCCACGTATCCACCTTGCCGTGATTCACCCATCTACCCACCTACCTACCCATTCACCTACCTACCTACCCACCACCTACCCACCTACCCACCCACCTACCTACCCATCACCCATTCACCATCACATACATACATACCCACCTATCTACCCACCTACCTACCCACCTACCCACCACCTACCTACCTACCTACCTACCTACCTACCCACGCATTCACCTACGCACCACCTAAGTATCTACCTACCCACCTACCTACCCGCCTACCCACATACCCACCCATTCACTCACGAGGGAAGAATCCAGAAGTGGATCCAGAAGTGTTAGCAGACAGAGCCGAGTGGAGAGCTGCTCTTCGCTGGACCATTTCTCTCTTTTCCACCTAGAACAGTGAAGAGGAACTTTAGTTGTCTGTGTTCTCTAGTGAACCTGCCAGGTGTAACTAGTGGACCTGCCAGGTGTGACTAGTGGACCTGCCAGGTGTAACTAGTGGACCTGTCAGGTGTTACTAGTGGACCTGCCAGGTGTTACTAGTGGACCTGCCAGGTGTTACTAGTGGACCTGCCAGGTGTTACTAGTGGACCTGCCAGGTGTTACTAGTGGACCTGCCAGGTGTTACTAGTGGACCTGCCAGGTGTTACTAGTGGACCTGTCAGGTGTTACTAGTGGACCTGCCAGGTGTTACTAGTGGACCTGTCAGGTGTTACTAGTGACCTGCCAGGTGTGTGGGTTCAGTGGACCTGCCAGGTGTGACTAGTGGACCTGCCAGGTGTAACTAGTGGACCTGTCAGGTGTGACTAGTGGACCTGCCAGGTGTTACTAGTGGACCTGCCAGGTGTAACTAGTGGGACCTGCCAGGTGTTACTAGTGGACCTGCCAGGTGTTACTAGTGGACCTGCCAGGTGTTACATTTTAGTGGACCTGCCAGGTGTTACTAGTGGACCTGCCAGGTGTTACTAGTGGACCTGCCAGGTGTAACTAGTGGACCTGTCAGGTGTTACTAGTGGACCTGCCAGGTGTTACTAGTGGACCTGCCAGGTGTACCTATGACAGTCACCGTCTAAAAGCCTCCAAGGTGCAAGGACAGGAGTCTGCATCGCTGCACAAGCCTGTATGTCATTGGTGTTATGTTTTAATTTAATGTATTTATATTCTTATATTAAAGTGTTGCTCATTGTGTGATGTGTTTCGTGTGAAGAGTTGTGTTGTTTGGCCTTTAAGAAAGTCTGTCTGTCTCCACCCACCCCTGCTGGTCTATACACATCTATTAATACTGCATATCTGTTTCCTTCAAGGACAGACTTGGTGTAGAGCTCACAATGCCAAGTCAAGTGATCCAACATTCCTGGATAAAATTCTCCCAGAGCTACTCTAGCTTGTTCTATGATTACCAACATCCTACCAATAATACGTTGACAGTAATATGTGTGCTTAGTGAAGTCAGTTGTACTAGTAATCTCTCCTCTTACCCAGAATGCCTCCCCCGCCCACCCCTGCCTCTCTCCCACTCTCCTACCATGTCCGAGAAACAGTCTATCTAGTCTGACCCTCACCCTCAACATGGCATGCATTCTGAGGAGTCTATCTAGTCTGACCCCTCACTCCTCAACATGGCATGCATTCTGCATTCTGAGGAGTCTATCTAGTCTGACCCCTCACCCTCAACATGGCATGCATTCTGAGGAGTCTATCTAGTCTGACCCTCACCCTCAACATGGCATGCATTCTGAGGAGTCTATCTAGTCTGACCCCTCACCAACATGGCATGCATTCTGCATTCTGAGGAGTCTATCTAGTCTGACCCTCACCCCTCAACATGGCATGCATTCTGCATTCTGAGGAGTCTATCTAGTCTGACCCTCACCCCTCAACATGGCATGCATTCTGAGGAGTCTATCTAGTCTGACCCCTCACCCTCAACATGGCATGCATTCTGAGGAGTCTATCTAGTCTGACCCCTCACCCTCAACATGGCATGCATTCTGCATTCTGAGGAGTCTATCTAGTCTGACCCCTCACCCTCAACATGGCATGCATTCTGAGGAGTCCATCTAGTCTGACCCTCACCCTCAACATGGCATGCATTCTTGCATTCTGAGGAGTCTATCTAGTCTGACCCTCACCCTCAACATGGCATGCATTCTGAGGAGTCTATCTAGTCTGACCCTCACCCTCAACATGGCATGCATTCTGCATTCTGAGGAGTCTATCTAGTCTGACCCTCACCCTCAACATGGCATGCATTCTGAGGAGTCTATCTAGTCTGACCTCTCACCCTCAACATGGCATGCATTCTGCATTCTGAGGAGTCTATCTAGTCTGACCCCTCACCCTCAACATGGCATGCATTCTGCATTCTGAGGAGTCTATCTAGTCTGACCCTCACCCTCAACATGGCATGCATTCTGAGGAGTCTATCTAGTCTGACCCTCACCCTCAACATGGCATGCATTCTACATTCTGAGGAGTCTATCTAGTCTGACCCCTCACCCTCAACATGGCATGCATTCTGCATTCTGAGGAGTCTATCTAGTCTGACCCCTCACCCCTCAACATGGCATGCATTCTGAGGAGTCTATCTAGTCTGACCCTCACCTCAACATGGCATGCATTCTACATTCTGAGGAGTCTATCTAGTCTGACCCCTCACCCTCAACATGGCATGCATTCTGAGGAGTCTATCTAGTCTGACCCTCACCCTCAACATGGCATGCATTCTGCATTCTGGAGGAGTCTATCTAGTCTGACCCCTCACCCCTCAACATGGCATGCATTCTGAGGAGTCTATCTAGTCTGACCTCTCACTCCTCAACATGGCATGCATTCTGCATTCTGAGGAGTCTATCTAGTCTGACCCCTCACCCCCTCAACATGGCATGCATTCTGAGGAGTCTATCTAGTCTGACCCCCTCACCCTCAACATGGCATGCATTCTGAGGAGTCTATCTAGTCTGACCCCTCACCCTCAACATGGCATGCATTCTGCATTCTGAGGAGTCTATCTAGTCTGACCCCTCACCCTCAACATGGCATGCATTCTGAGGAGTCTATCTAGTCTGACCCCTCACCCTCAACATGGCATGCATTCTGCATTCTGAGGAGTCTATCTAGTCTGACCCTCACCCCTCAACATGGCATGCATTCTACATTCTGAGGAGTCTATCTAGTCTGACCCCTCACCCTCAACATGGCATGCATTCTGAGGAGTCTATCTAGTCTGACCCTCACCTCAACATGGCATGCATTCTGCATTCTGAGGAGTCTATCTAGTCTGACCCCTCACCCTCAACATGGCATGCATTCTGCATTCTGAGGAGTCTATCTAGTCTGACCCTCACCCCTCAACATGGCATGCATTCTGAGGAGTCTATCTAGTCTGACCCCTCACCCTCAACATGGCATGCATTCTGCATTCTGAGGAGTCTATCTAGTCTGACCCCTCACCCTCAACATGGCATGCATTCTGCATTCTGAGGAGTCTATCTAGTCTGACCCTCACCCCTCAACATGGCATGCATTCTGCATTCTGAGGAGTCTATCTAGTCTGACCCTCACCCTCAACATGGCATGCATTCTGAGGAGTCTATCTAGTCTGACCCTCACCCTCAACATGGCATGCATTCTGCATTCTGAGGAGTCTATCTAGTCTGACCCTCACCCTCAACATGGCATGCATTCTGAGGAGTCTATCTAGTCTGACCCTCACCCTCAACATGGCATGCATTCTGAGGAGTCTATCTAGTCTGACCTCTCACCCCTCAACATGGCATGCATTCTGAGGAGTCTATCTAGTCTGACCCCTCACCCCTCACCCCTCAACATGGCATGCATTCTGCATTCTGAGGAGTCTATCTAGTCTGACCCCTCACCCTCAACATGGCATGCATTCTGCATTCTGAGGAGTCTATCTAGTCTGACCCTCACCCTCAACATGGCATGCATTCTGAGGAGTCTATCTAGTCTGACCCTCACCCTCAACATGGCATGCATTCTGCATTCTGAGGAGTCTATCTAGTCTGACTCCCTCACCCTCAACATGGCATGCATTCTGAGGAGTCTATCTAGTCTGACCCCTCACCCTCAACATGGCATGCATTCTGCATTCTGAGGAGTCTATCTAGTCTGACCCTCACCCCTCAACATGGCATGCATTCTGAGGAGTCTATCTAGTCTGACCTCTCACCCTCAACATGGCATGCATTCTGAGGAGTCTATCTAGTCTGACCCCTCACCCTCACCCTCAACATGGCATGCATTCTGCATTCTGAGGAGTCTATCTAGTCTGACCCTCACCCTCACCCTCAACATGGCATGCATTCTGCATTCTGAGGAGTCTATCTAGTCTGACCCCTCACCCCTCAACATGGCATGCATTCTACATTCTGAGGAGTCTATCTAGTCTGACCCTCACCCTCAACATGGCATGCATTCTGAGGAGTCTATCTAGTCTGACCCCCTCACCCCTCAACATGGCATGCATTCTACATTCTGAGGAGTCTATCTAGTCTGACCCTCACCCCTCAACATGGCATGCATTCTGCATTCTGAGGAGTCTATCTAGTCTGACCCCTCACCCCTCAACATGGCATGCATTCTGCATTCTGAGGAGTCTATCTAGTCTGACCCCTCACCCTCAACATGGCATGCATTCTGAGGAGTCTATCTAGTCTGACCCTCACCCTCAACATGGCATGCATTCTGCATTCTGAGGAGTCTATCTAGTCTGACCCCTCACCCTCAACATGGCATGCATTCTGAGGAGTCTATCTAGTCTGACCCTCACCCCTCAACATGGCATGCATTCTGAGGAGTCTATCTAGTCTGACCTCTCACCTCAACATGGCATGCATTCTGCATTCTGAGGAGTCTATCTAGTCTGACCCCTCACCCAACATCAACATGAGGAGTCATGTCTGACCCTCACCCCTCAACATGGCATGCATCTGAGGAGTCTATCTAGTCTGACCCCTCACCCTCAACATGGCATGCATTCTGCATTCTGAGGAGTCTATCTAGTCTGACCCCCTCACCCATGCATTCTGAGGAGTCTATCTAGTCTGACACCCCTCAACATGGCATGCATTCTGAGGAGTCTATCTCGTCATAACATGGCATGCATTCTGAGGAGTCTATCTAGTCTGACCCCTCACCCCTCAACATGGCATGCATTCTGAGGAGTCTATCATCTGACCCCTCACCCTCAACATGGCATGTCTGCATCTGAGGAGTCTAGTCTGACCCTCACCCCTCAACATGGCATGCATTCTGCATTCTGAGGAGTCTATCTAGTCTGACCCTCACCCCTCAACATGGCATGCATTCTGCATTCTGAGGAGTCTATCTAGTCTGACCCCTCACCTCAACATGGCATGCATTCTGAGGAGTCTATCTAGTCTGACCCCTCACCCTCAACATGGCATGCATTCTACATTCTGAGGAGTCTATCTAGTCTGACCCCTCACCCCTCAACATGGCATGCATTCTGCATTCTGAGGAGTCTATCTAGTCTGACCCTCAACATGGCATGCCCTTCTGAGGAGTCATCTAGTCTGACCCTCATCAACATGCATTCTGCATTCTGAAGAGTCTATCTAGTCTGACCCCTCACCCTCAACATGGCATGCATTCTACATTCTGAGGAGTCTATCTAGTCTGACCCCTCACCCTCAACATGGCATGCATTCTGCATTCTGAGGAGTCTATCTAGTCTGACCCCTCACCCTCAACATGGCATGCATTCTGCATTCTGAGGAGTCTATCTAGTCTGACCCCTCACCCTCAACATGGCATGCATTCTACATTCTGAGGAGTCTATCTAGTCTGACCCTCACCCCTCAACATGGCATGCATTCTGCATTCTGAGGAGTCTATCTAGTCTGACCCTCACCCCTCAACATGGCATGCATTCTGCATTCTGAGGAGTCTATCTAGTCTGACCCCTCACCCTCAACATGGCATGCATTCTGCATTCTGAGGAGTCTATCTAGTCTGACCCCTCACCCTCAACATGGCATGCATTCTGCATTCTGAGGAGTCTATCTAGTCTGACCCCTCACCCCTCAACATGGCATGCATTCTGCATTCTGAGGAGTCTATCTAGTCTGACCCCTCACCCTCAACATGGCATGCATTCTGTATTCTGAGGAGTCTATCTAGTCTGACCCCTCACCCTCAACATGGCATGCATTCTGCATTCTGAGGAGTCTATCTAGTCTGACCCTGACCCTCACCCCACTCAACATGGCATGCATTCTGCATTCTGAGGAGTCTATCTAGTCTGACCCCTCACCCTCAACATGGCATGCATTCTGTATTCTGAGGAGTCTATCTAGTCTGACCCTCACCCTCAACATGGCATGCATTCTGCATTCTGAAGAGTCTATCTAGTCTGACCCCTCACCCTCAACATGGCATGCATTCTGGAGGAGTCTATCTAGTCTGACCCCTCACCCTCAACATGGCATGCATTCTGCATTCTGAGGAGTCTATCTAGTCTGACCCCTCACCCTCAACATGGCATGCATTCTGGCATGCATTCTGAGGGAGTCTATCTAGTCTGACCCCTCACCCCTCAACATGGCATGCATTCTGAGGAGTCTATCTAGTCTGACCCCTCACCCCTCAACATGGCATGCATTCTGCATTCTGAGGAGTCTATCTAGTCTGACCCCTCACCCCTCAACATGGCATGCATTCTGCATTCTGAGGAGTCTATCTAGTCTGACCCTGACCCTCACCTCACCTCAACATGGCATGCATTCTACATTCTGAGGAGTCTATCTAGTCTGACCCCTCACCCTCAACATGGCATGCATTCTGTATTCTGAGGAGTCTATCTAGTCTGACCCCTCACCCTCAACATGGCATGCATTCTGAGGAGTCTATCTAGTCTGACCCTCACCCTCAACATGGCATGCATTCTACATTCTGAGGAGTCTATCTAGTCTGACCCCTCACCCTCAACATGGCATGCATTCTGAGGAGTCTATCTAGTCTGACCCTCACCCTCAACATGGCATGCATTCTGCATTCTGAGGAGTCTATCTAGTCTGACCCCTCACCCCTCAACATGGCATGCATTCTGCATTCTGAGGAGTCTATCAACATGGCATGCATCTGACCCCTCTGACCCCTCACCCTCAACATGGCATGCATTCTGCATTCTGAGGAGTCTATCTAGTCTGACCCTCACCCTCAACATGGCATGCATTCTGCATTCTGAGGAGTCTATCTAGTCTGACCCTCACCCTCAACATGGCATGCATTCTGCATTCTGAGGAGTCTATCTAGTCTGACCCTCACCCCTCAACATGGCATGCATTCTGCATTCTGAGGAGTCTATCTAGTCTGACCCCTCACCCATGCATCAACATGGCATGGCATTCTGAGGAGTCTATCTAGTCTGACCCTCACCCTCAACATGGCATGCATTCTGCATTCTGAGGAGTCTATCTAGTCTGACCCCTCACCATTCTGAAGTCATGTCTGACCCCTCATGGCATGCATCTGCATTCTGAGGAGTCTATCTAGTCTGACCCCTCACCCTCAACATGGCATGCATTCTGATTCTGAGGAGTCTATCTAGTCTGACCCCTCACCCTCAACATGGCATGCATTCTGCATTCTGAGGAGTCTATCTAGTCTGACCCCACCCTCAACATGGCATGCATTCTGAGAGGGAGTCTAACATGGCATGCATTCTGCATTCTGGAGTCTATCTAGTCTGACCCTCACTCCCTCAACATGGCATGCCTGCATTCTGAGGAGTCTATCTAGTCTGACCCCCTCACCCTCAACATGGCATGCATTCTGAGGAGTCTATCTAGTCTGACCCCTCACCCCTCAACATGGCATGCATTCTGCATTCTGAGGAGTCTATCTAGTCTGACCCCTCACCCCTCAACATGGCATGCATTCTACATTCTGAGGAGTCTATCTAGTCTGACCCTCACCCTCAACATGGCATGCATTCTGCATTCTGAGAGTCTATCTAGTCTGACCCTCACCCCTCAACATGGCATGCATTCTGCATTCTGAGGAGTCTATCTAGTCTGACCCCTCACCCCTCAACATGGCATGCATTCTGCATTCTGAGGAGTCTATCTAGTCTGACCCCTCACCCCTCAACATGGCATGCATTCTGAGGAGTCATCTAGTCTGACCCTTCAACATGGCATGCATTCTGATTCTGAGGAGTCTATCTAGTCTGACCCCCCTCACCCCTCAACATGGCATGCATTCTGCATTCTGAGGAGTCTATCTAGTCTGACCCCTCACCCTCAACATGGCATGCATTCTGCATTCTGACCCTGACCCTCACCAACATGGAGTCTATCTAGTCTGACCCCTCACCCCTCAACATGGCATGCATTCTGCATTCTGAGGAGTCTATCTAGTCTGACCCCTCACCCCTCAACATGGCATGCATTCTGCATTCTGAGGAGTCTATCTAGTCTGACCCCTCACCCCTCAACATGGCATGCATTCTGCATTCTGAGGAGTCTATCTAGTCTGACCCCTCACCCCTCAACATGGCATGCATTCTGAGGAGTCTATCTAGTCTGACCCCTCACCCCTCAACATGGCATGCATTCTGCATTCTGAGGAGTCTATCTAGTCTGACCCCTCACCCCTCAACATGGCATGCATTCTGAGGAGTCTATCTAGTCTGACCCCTCACCCCTCAACATGGCATGCATTCTGCATTCTGAGGAGTCTATCTAGTCTGACCCCTCACCCCTCAACATGGCATGCATTCTGCATTCTGAGGAGTCTATCTAGTCTGACCCTCACCCCTCAACATGGCATGCATTCTGAGGAGTCTATCTAGTCTGACCCCTCACCCCTCAACATGGCATGCATTCTGCATTCTGAGGAGTCTATCTAGTCTGACCCCTCACCCCTCAACATGGCATGCATTCTGCATTCTGAGGAGTCTATCTAGTCTGACCCTCACCCTCAACATGGCATGCATTCTGCATTCTGAGGAGTCTATCTAGTCTGACCCCTCACCCTCAACATGGCATGCATTCTGCATTCTGAGGAGTCTATCTAGTCTGACCCCTCACCCTCAACATGGCATGCATTCTGCATTCTGAGGAGTCTATCTAGTCTGACCCTCACCCTCAACATGGCATGCATTCTGCTCTATCTAGTCTGACCCTCACCCTCAACATGGCATGCATTCTCACCCTCAACATGGCATGCTTCTGAGGAGTCTATCTAGTCTGACCTCAAACATGGCATGCATTCTGCACTCTGAGGAGTCTATCTAGTCTGACCCCTCACCCTCAACATGGCATGCATTCTGCATTCTGAGGAGTCTATCTAGTCTGACCCTCACCCTCAACATGGCATGCATTCTGCATTCTGAGGAGTCTATCTAGTCTGACCCTCACCCCTCAACATGGCATGCATTCTGCATTCTGAGGAGTCTATCTAGTCTGACCCTCACCCCTCAACATGGCCCTCAACTGATCACCTCAACATGGCATGCATTCTGCACTCTGAGGAGTCTATCTAGTCTGACCCTCACCCCTCAACATGGCATGCATTCTGAGGAGTCCCTAGTCTGACCCTCACCCTCAACATGGCATGCATTCTGCATTCTGAGGAGTCTATCTAGTCTGACCCCTCACCCTCAACATGGCATGCATTTCTGAGGAGTCTATCTAGTCTGACCCTCACCCTCAACATGGCATGCATTCTGCATTCTGAGGAGTCTATCTAGTCTGACCCCTCACCCCTCAACATGGCATGCATTCTGAGGAGTCTATCTAGTCTGACCTCACCCTCACCTCAACATGGCATGCATTCTGCATTCTGAGGAGTCTATCTAGTCTGACCCCTCACCCCTCAACATGGCATGCATTCTGCATTCTGAGGAGTCTATCTAGTCTGACCCTCACCCAACTCAACATGGCATGCATTCTGCATTCTGAGGAGTCTATCTAGTCTGACCCTCACCCTCAACATGGCATGCATTCTGCATTCTGAGGAGTCTATCTAGTCTGACCCTCACCCCTCAACATGGCATGCATTCTGAGGAGTCCTAGTCTGACCCCTCACCCCTCAACATCAACATGGCATGCATTCTGCATTCTGAGGAGTCTATCTAGTCTGACCCCACCCTCAACATGGCATGCATTCTGAGGAGTCTATCTAGTCTGATTCATGCATTCTGAGGAGTCTATCTAGTCTGACCCCACCCTCAACATGGCATGCTCATTCTGAGGAGTCATGGCATGGCATGCATTCTGCATTCTGAGGAGTCTATCTAGTCTGACCCCTCACCCTCAACATGGCATGCATTCTGCATTCTGAGGAGTCTCTAGTCTGACCCTCACCTCAACATGGCATGCATGAGGAGTCCCCTCACCCCTCACCCTCAACATGGCATGCATTCTGCATTCTGAGGAGTCTATCTAGTCTGACCCTCACCCTCAACATGGCATGCCTCTGAGGAGTCTATCTAGTCTGACCCTCACCCCTCAACATGGCATGCATTCTGAGGAGTCTATCTAGTCTGACCCCTCACCCCTCAACATGGCATGCATTCTGCATTCTGAGGAGTCTATCTAGTCTGACCCCTCACCCCTCAACATGGCATGCATTCTGCATTCTGAGGAGTCTATCTAGTCTGACCCCTCACCCCTCAACATGGCATGCATTCTGCATTCTGAGGAGTCTATCTAGTCTGACCCCTGACCCCTCACCCCTCAACATGGCATGCATTCTACATTCTGAGGAGTCTATCTAGTCTGACCCCTCACCCCTCAACATGGCATGCATTCTGCATTCTGAGGAGTCTATCTAGTCTGACCCCTGACCCCTCACCCCTCAACATGGCATGCATTCTGCATTCTGAGGAGTCTATCTAGTCTGACCCCTCACCCCTCAACATGGCATGCATTCTGAGGAGTCTATCTAGTCTGACCCCTCACCCTCAACATGGCATGCATTCTGAGGAGTCTATCTAGTCTGACCCCTCACCCCTCAACATGGCATGCATTCTACATTCTGAGGAGTCTATCTCTGACCCTCACCCCTCAACATGGCATGCATTCTGCATTCTGAGGAGTCTATCTAGTCTGACCCCTCACATGGCCCTGAGGAGTCTATCTCGTCTGACCCCTCATCAACATGGCATGCATTCTGCATTCTGAGGAGTCTATCTAGTCTGACCCCTCACCCCTCAACATGGCATGCATTCTGCATTCTGAGGAGTCTATCTAGTCTGACCCCTCACCCCTCAACATGGCATGCATTCTGCATTCTGAGGAGTCTATCTAGTCTGACCCCTCACCCCTCAACATGGCATGCATTCTGTATTCTGAGGAGTCTATCTCAACATGGCATCTGACCCCTCACCCTCAACATGGCATGCATTCTGCATTCTGAGGAGTCTATCTAGTCTGACCCTCACCCTCAACATGGCATGCATTCTGCATTCTGAGGAGTCTATCTAGTCTGACCCCTGACCCCTCACCCCTCAACATGGCATGCATTCTGCATTCTGAGGAGTCTATCTCGTCTGACCCCTCACCCCTCAACATGGCATGCATTCTGCATTCTGAGGAGTCTATCTAGTCTGACCCCTCACCCCTCAACATGGCATGCATTCTGCATTCTGAGGAGTCTATCTAGTCTGACCCTCACCCTCAACATGGCATGCATTCTGCATTCTGAGGAGTCTATCTAGTCTGACCCCTCACCCCTCAACATGGCATGCATTCTGCATTCTGAGGAGTCTATCTAGTCTGACCCCTCACCCCTCAACATGGCATGCATTCTGCATTCTGAGGAGTCTATCTAGTCTGACCCCTCACCCTCAACATGGCATGCATTCTGCATTCTGAGGAGTCTATCTAGTCTGACCCCCTCACCCTCAACATGGCATGCATTCTGCATTCTGAGGAGTCTATCTAGTCTGACCCCTCACCCCTCAACATGGCATGCATTCTGCATTCTGAGGAGTCTATCTAGTCTGACCCCTCACCCCTCAACATGGCATGCATTCTACATTCTGAGGAGTCTATCTAGTCTGACCCCTCACCCCTCAACATGGCATGCATTCTGCATTCTGAGGAGTCTATCTAGTCTGACCCCTCACCCCTCAACATGGCATGCATTCTGCATTCTGAGGAGTCTATCTAGTCTGACCCTGACCCTCAACATGGCATGCATTCTGCATTCTGAAGAGTCTATCTAGTCTGACCCTCACCCTCAACATGGCATGCATTCTGCATTCTGAGGAGTCTATCTCGTCTGACCCTCACCCCTCAACATGGCATGCATTCTGAGGAGTCTATCTAGTCTGACCCCTCACCCCTCAACATGGCATGCATTCTACATTCTGAGGAGTCTATCTAGTCTGACCCCTCACCCCTCAACATGGCATGCATTCTGAGGAGTCTATCTAGTCTGACCCCTCACCCCTCAACATGGCATGCATTCTGAGGAGTCTATCTAGTCTGACCTCTCACCCCTCAACATGGCATGCATTCTGCATTCTGAGGAGTCTATCTAGTCTGACCCCTCACCCCTCAACATGGCATGCATTCTGAGGAGTCTATCTAGTCTGACCCCTCACCCCTCAACATGGCATGCATTCTGAGGAGTCTATCTAGTCTGACCCCTCACCCCTCAACATGGCATGCATTCTGCATTCTGAGGAGTCTATCTAGTCTGACCCCTCACCCCTCAACATGGCATGCATTCTGTATTCTGAGGAGTCTATCTAGTCTGACCCCTCACCCCTCAACATGGCATGCATTCTGAGGAGTCTATCTAGTCTGACCTCTCACCCTCAACATGGCATGCATTCTGCATTCTGAGGAGTCTATCTAGTCTGACCCCTCACCCTCAACATGGCATGCATTCTGAGGAGTCTATCTAGTCTGACCCCTCACCCCTCAACATGGCATGCATTCTGCATTCTGAGGAGTCTATCTAGTCTGACCCCTGACCCCTCAACATGGCATGCATTCTGCATTCTGAAGAGTCTATCTAGTCTGACCCCTCACCCCTCAACATGGCATGCATTCTGCATTCTGAGGAGTCTATCTCGTCTGACCCCTCACCCCTCAACATGGCATGCATTCTGAGGAGTCTATCTAGTCTGACCCCTCACCCCTCAACATGGCATGCATTCTACATTCTGAGGAGTCTATCTAGTCTGACCCCTCACCCCTCAACATGGCATGCATTCTGAGGAGTCTATCTAGTCTGACCCCTCACCCCTCAACATGGCATGCATTCTGCATTCTGAGGAGTCTATCTAGTCTGACCCCTCACCCCTCAACATGGCATGCATTCTGTATTCTGAGGAGTCTATCTAGTCTGACCCCTCACCCCTCAACATGGCATGCATTCTGCATTCTGAGGAGTCTATCTAGTCTGACCCCTCACCCCTCAACATGGCATGCATTCTACATTCTGAGGAGTCTATCTAGTCTGACCCCTCACCCCTCAACATGGCATGCATTCTGTATTCTGAGGAGTCTATCTAGTCTGACCCCTCACCCCTCAACATGGCATGCATTTTGAGAATCGATTCTCTTTTTCAGTCTATTTATTTCTGTCAAGCCTCCATGGTAGCAGGTTTCTACCAGGAGCATCTGAGCGTCTTCTAAATCGTTGACAGGTTGTATTCAGCTACATGTCTTAGAGAGAGAGAGAACCGTTAGCTGGTCAATGCCTCTGTCAGAACCAGTAGCTGGTCAATGTCTCTGTCAGAACCAGTAGCTGGTCAATGTCTCTGTCAGAACCAGTAGCTGGTCAATGCCTCAGTCAGAACCAGTAGCTGGTCAATGCCTCAGTCAGAACCAGTAGCTGGTCAATGCCTCAGTCAGATCCAGTAGCTGGTCAATGTCTCTGTCAGAACCAGTAGCTGGTCAATGCCTCAGTCAGATCCAGTAGCTGGTCAATGTCTCTGTCAGAACCAGTAGCTGGTCAATGCCTCAGTCAGATCCAGTAGCTGGTCAATGTCTCTGTCAGAACCAGTAGCTGGTCAATGCCTCAGTCAGAACCAGTAGCTGGTCAATGCCTCAGTCAGAACCAGTAGCTGGTCAATGCCTCAGTCAGAACCAGTAGCTGGTCAATGTCTCTGTCAGAACCAGTAGCTGGTCAATGCCTCAGTCAGATCCAGTAGCTGGTCAATGTCTCTGTCAGAACCAGTAGCTGGTCAATGCCTCAGTCAGATCCAGTAGCTGGTCAATGTCTCTGTCAGAACCAGTAGCTGGTCAATGCCTCAGTCAGATCCAGTAGCTGGTCAATGTCTCTGTCAGAACCAGTAGCTGGTCAATGCCTCAGTCAGAACCAGTAGCTGGTCAATGCCTCAGTCAGAACCAGTAGCTGGTCAATGTCTCTGTCAGAACCAGTAGCTGGTCAATGCCTCAGTCAGAACCAGTAGCTGGTCAATGCCTCAGTCAGAACCGTTTGTATTTTGATGAACACCCTTGTCGCTATTTAATTTAACTTTGTTTACATAAAGGGTTGTTATTTTGAAATGAGAGAAGAAGTTAATATATTTTGTATATTATTTCCTTTTTAAGTACTTAGTAATGTGAGACACAATGCCAGAGGTTAGATACAAACCGAGCGGCAGGGTTCAGAGTGAACAAACCCCTTGCTCTCTCTGGTTGAACCTGACGTTGCTGTGACCTTCTGAAATGGGGCATTTTTTTTGTATGCCGTTAAAATGTCATTAATATAAATAAAACCGTAATATATATCTTTAAAACTTTGTTGAAAATTAACTTCCACACACTGTGTACTTGCAAATATGTAAACCATGAAAGGGCAACAATTCAATCACATAGCTTACAAAGTTGTACACACACAACATCTATACAACAGCTCCTGTGTCAGGAATAGAGTGGTCACCTCACAGACATGTATTACAAGTCAAATCAAATCAAATTTATTTATATAGCCCTTCGTACATCAGCTGATATCTCAAAGTGCTGTACAGAAACCCAGCATAAAACCCCAAACAGCAAGCAATGCAGGTGTAGAAGCACGGTGGTTAGGAAAAATTCCCTAGAAAGGCCAAAACCTAGGAAGAAACCTAGAGAGGAACCAGGCTATGTGGGGTGGCCAGTCCTCTTCTGGCTGTGCCGGGTGGAGATTATAACAGAACATGGCCAAGATGTTCAAATGTTCATAAATGACCAGCATGGTCGAATAATAATAAGGCAGAACAGTTGAAACTGGAGCAGCAGCACGGCCAGGTGGACTGGGGACAGCAAGGAGTCATCATGTCAGGTAGTCCTGGGGCATGGTCCTAGGGCTCAGGTCCTCCGAGACAGAGAAAAAGAGAGAGAGAAGGAGAGAATTAGAGAACGTACACTTAGATTCACACAGGACACCGAATTGGACAGGAGAAGTACTCCAGATATAACAAACTGACCCAGCCCCCCGACACATAAGCTACTGCAGCATAAATACTGGAGGCTGAGACAGGAGGGGTCAGGAGACACTGTGGCCCCATCCGAGGACACCCCCGGACAGGGCCAAACAGGAAGGATATAACCCCACCCACTTTGCCAAAGCACAGCCCCCACACCACTAGAGGGATATCTTCAACCACCAACTTACCATCCTGAGACAAGGCCGAGTATAGCCCACAAAGATCTCCGCCATGGCACAACCCAAGGGGGGGCGCCAAACCAGACAGGATGACTACATCAGTGAATCAACCCACTCAGGTGACGCACCCCTTCCAGGGACGGCATGAGAGAGCCCCAGCAAGCCAGTGACTCAGCCCCTGTAATAGGGTTAGAGGCAGAGAATCCCAGTGGAAAGAGGGGAATCGGCCAGGCAGAGACAGCAAGGGCGGTTCGTTGCTCCAGAGCCTTTCCGTTCACCTTCCCACTCCTGGGCCAGACTACACTCAATCATATGACCCACTGAAGAGATGAGTCTTCAGTAAAGACTTAAAGGTTGAGACCGAGTTTGCGTCTCTGACATGGGTAGGCAGACCATTCCATAAAAATGGAGCTCTATAGGAGAAAGCCCTGCCTCCAGCTGTTTGCTTAGAAATTCTAGGGACAATTAGGAGGCCTGCGTCTTGTGACCGTAGCGTACGTGTAGGTATGTACGGCAGGACCAAACCAGAGAGATAGGTAGGAGTAAGCCCATGTAATGCTTTGTAGGTTAGCAGTAAAACCTTGAAATCAGCCCTTGCTTTGACAGGAAGCCAGTGTAGGGAGGCTAGCACTGGAGTAATATGATCAAATGTTTTAGTTAGTTCAAGCCCCTCTTGTCAGACCCCCTAGACAGGCATGAATAGCATCTTCCCTATAAAGCAGTGAGGAATGTCGCTTTATTCCAACTCTGCCACCTGCTTGACTGTTGTCAAGCAACCTGTATCACAAAACGCCATTGGCACATTTTACACACACACACACACACACACACACACACACACACACACACACACACACACACACACACACACACACACACACACACACACACACACACACACACACACACACACACACACACACACACACGCGCACACATGCACGCGCGCGCACGCACACACGCACACACACACACACACACACAGTATACCCTCTTGCACAGTCAGGAGGAGGAATGCAAAGTATTTTCTCTAGTTCACACAACAAAGAGTCTGTCTAGTTGTCAGTTGTGCTGGCACTCCTTTACCAGTAGACAAGGCTGGTCTCTCTCTTAGCACTCCTTTACCAGTAGACAAGGCTGGTCTCTCTCTTAGCACTCCTTCACCAGTAGACAAGGCTGGTCTCTCTTGTAGCACTCCTTCACCAGTAGACAAGGCTGGTCTCTCTTGTAGCACTCCTTCACCAGTAGACAAGGCTGGTCTCTCTCTTAGCACTCCTTCACCAGTAGACAAGGCTGGTCTCTCTTGTAGCACTCCTTCACCAGTAGACAAGGCTGGTCTCTCTCTTAGCACTCCTTCTCCAGTAGACAAGGCTGTTCGCACTCCTTCACCAGTAGACAAGGCTGGTCTCTCTTAGCACTCCTTCACCAGTATCTGGTCTGTATCAATAGACAAGGCTGGTCTTTATCAATAGACAAGGCTGTTCTCTCTCTTAGCACTCCTTTACCAGTAGACAAGGCTGGTCTGTATCAATAGACAAGGCTGGTCTTTACCAATAGACAAGGCTGGTCTTTACCAATAGACAAGGCTGGTCTTTACCAATAGACAAGGCTGGTCTTTACCAATAGACACGGCTGGTGTTCACCAATAATGTTTGTCTAATGGCAGATGAGCACCAAAACGTGTTATCTATCATTTCTCTTCATGTGACAAGGACAGAAAATAATTTGCCAGTAGATTGTCGACTTGATTCATGAGGATGACTGCTTGTCTCGCTTGCTAGCCAAGATTTTGAAAGTATGATGTTGACATGATCAGTCCAATCAAAGCTACGATAGATTTAACACAATTTGACGTCATTTCATCTTTGGCCAATGACCTTGAGCCTTCTTGGATGGGCACTGCTAATGTAAATTTATGGCAGCACCCAAGGGGCTTGAATTTTCAACCTCTCCCTGTAGATTTTTGCGGTGACGTCGTGTCCCCATGAGTGACAGAACACGGCCAATTACAGTGCAACTAGAGAACATGACCAACACCTACGCTCTGCGTTTGGTAAACAAATCCGTTCAGGTCCAGCCGAACGTCGGACGAAAAGTTCAAAAAGTTCCGTTACAGCCCGTAGAAACTTGTCAAACTAAGTATAGAATCAATCTTTAGGATGTTTTTATCATAAATCTTCAATAATGTTCCGACTAGAAAATTCCTGTCTGTAGAAAGCAATGGAACGAGAGCTAACTCTCTCGTGACCGCGCGTCACGAGCCTGTGGCACTCTGCCAGACACCTGGCTCAATCCCCTCTCATTCGCCCCCACTTCACAATAGAAGCCTCAAACAGTTCTAAAGACTGTTGCCATCTAGTGGAAGCCTTAGGAAGTGCAATATGACCCCATTTACACTGTATATTGGAATGGCAAAGAGTTGAAAAACTATAAACCTCAGATTTTCCAATTCCTGGTTGGATTTTTCTCAGGTTTTCGCCTGCCATATGAGTTATGCTATACTCACAGACATCATTCAAACAGTTTTAGAAACTTCAGTGTTTTCTATCCAATACTACTAATAATATGCATATTCATCCAAGCTACTCAATACTGCCCCCCTGTCACCAAGAAGTTAAACAGTATTTAACATGAGATCCTCTCTAATCTGAACAGGAATGTGGTTCTGAATATAAACAGCACCTCCACATTTGGCATTTCTATATTCTCTGTAGATGTTATAACCTTCCATTAATACCACTGTATCATCAAAAGTGATATCTAAGTGAGTTTCAGAATATGAATGTCATCTGTTACTAGCAAATTATTGATTTCATGAATCTTGTTTCTTAAGATACATAGGTTAACATGGGCTACTTTTAGCACATTTCTGGGATGCTTGGTTGTTTTTATTGCTTTACTGGGAAGCTTAGCAGAGGTAGACATGCTCAGGTTATTTATGTTAGTGCAGGGTGAGCTACACACAGGGCACTTCCTGCTAGGACACACCTCCTCAATGGTCTTCCTGCTAGGACACACCTCCTCAGTGGTCTTCCTGCTAGGACACACCTCCTCAGTGGTCTTCCTGCTAGGACACACCTCCTCAGTGGTCTTCCTGCTAGGACACACCTCCTCAGTGGTCTTCCTGCTAGGACACACCTCCTCAGTGGTCTTCCTGCTAGGACACACCTCCTCAGTGGTCTTCCTACTGGGACACACCTCCTCAGTGGTCTTACTACTAGGACACACCTCCTCAGTGGTCTTCCTGCTAGGACACACCTCCTCAGTGGTCTTCCTACTGGGACACACCTCCTCAGTGGTCTTCCTACTGGGACACACCTCCTCAGTGGTCTTCCTACTGGGACACACCACCTCAGTGGTCTTCCTACTAGGACACACCTCCTCAGTGGTCTTCCTGCTAGGACACACCTCCTCGGTGGTCTTCCTACTGGGACACACCTCCTCAGTAGTCTTCCTACTGGGACACACCTCCTCAGTGGTCTTCCTACTGGGACACACCACCTCAGTGGTCTTCCTACTAGGACACACCTCCTCAGTGGTCTTCCTGCTAGGACACACCTCCTCAGTGGTCTTCCTACTGGGACACACCACCTCAGTGATAACAGTGGTCTTCCTATAGGACACACCACCTCAGTGTTAACAGTGGTCTTCCTATAGGACACACCTCCTCAGTGGTCTTCCTACTAGGACACACCTCCTCAGTGGTCTTCCTACTGGGACACACCTCCTCAGTGTTAACAGTGGTCTTCCTATAGGACACACCACCTCAGTGTTAACAGTGGTCTTCCTATAGGACACACCACCTCAGTGTTAACAGTGGTCTTCCTATAGGACACACCTCCTCAGTGTTAACAGTGGTCTTCCTATAGGACACACCTCCTCAGTGTTAACAGTGGTCTTCCTACTAGGACACACCTCCTCAGTGGTCTTCCTATAGGACACACCACCTCAGTGTTAACAGTGGTCTTCCTACTGGGACACACCACCTCAGTGTTAACAGTGGTCTTCCTACTGGGACACACCTCCTCAGTGTTAACAGTGGTCTTCCTATAGGACACACCTCCTCAGTGGTCTTCCTATAGGACACACCACCTCAGTGTTAACAGTGGTCTTCCTACTGGGACACACCTCCTCAGTGGTCTTCCTACTAGGACACACCTCCTCAGTGTTAACAGTGGTCTTCCTACTAGGACACACCTCCTCAGTGTTAACAGTGGTCTTCCTACTGGGACATACCTCCTCAGTGGTCTTCCTGCTAGGACACACCTCCTCAGTGGTCTTCCTGCTAGGACACACCTCCTCAGTGGTCTTCCTGCTAGGACACACCTCCTCAGTGGTCTTCCTGCTAGGACACACCTCCTCAGTGGTCTTCCTGCTAGGACACACCTCCTCAGTGGTCTTCCTGCTAGGACACACCTCCTCAGTGGTCTTCCTACTGGGACACACCTCCTCAGTGGTCTTACTACTAGGACACACCTCCTCAGTGGTCTTCCTGCTAGGACACACCTCCTCAGTGGTCTTCCTACTGGGACACACCTCCTCAGTGGTCTTCCTACTGGGACACACCTCCTCAGTGGTCTTCCTACTGGGACACACCACCTCAGTGGTCTTCCTACTAGGACACACCTCCTCAGTGGTCTTCCTGCTAGGACACACCTCCTCGGTGGTCTTCCTACTGGGACACACCTCCTCAGTGGTCTTCCTACTGGGACACACCTCCTCAGTGGTCTTCCTACTGGGACACACCACCTCAGTGGTCTTCCTACTAGGACACACCTCCTCAGTGGTCTTCCTGCTAGGACACACCTCCTCAGTGGTCTTCCTACTGGGACACACCACCTCAGTGATAACAGTGGTCTTCCTATAGGACACACCACCTCAGTGTTAACAGTGGTCTTCCTATAGGACACACCTCCTCAGTGGTCTTCCTACTAGGACACACCTCCTCAGTGGTCTTCCTACTGGGACACACCTCCTCAGTGTTAACAGTGGTCTTCCTATAGGACACACCTCCTCAGTGTTAACAGTGGTCTTCCTATAGGACACACCACCTCAGTGTTAACAGTGGTCTTCCTATAGGACACACCACCTCAGTGTTAACAGTGGTCTTCCTATAGGACACACCTCCTCAGTGTTAACAGTGGTCTTCCTATAGGACACACCTCCTCAGTGTTAACAGTGGTCTTCCTATAGGACACACCTCCTCAGTGTTAACAGTGGTCTTCCTACTGGGACACACCACCTCAGTGTTAACAGTGGTCTTCCTATAGGACACACCTCCTCAGTGTTAACAGTGGTCTTCCTACTAGGACACACCTCCTCAGTGGTCTTCCTATAGGACACACCACCTCAGTGTTAACAGTGGTCTTCCTACTGGGACACACCACCTCAGTGTTAACAGTGGTCTTCCTATAGGACACACCTCCTCAGTGTTAACAGTGGTCTTCCTACTAGGACACACCTCCTCAGTGGTCTTCCTACTAGGACACACCTCCTCAGTGTTAACAGTGGTCTTCCTACTGGGACACACCTCCTCAGTGGTCTTCCTACTAGGACACACCTCCTCAGTGTTAACAGTGGTCTTCCTACTAGGACACACCTCCTCAGTGTTAACAGTGGTCTTCCTACTGGGACACACCTCCTCAGTGGTCTTCCTACTAGGACACACCTCCTCAGTGGTCTTCCTACTAGGACACACCTCCTCAGTGTTAACAGTGGTCTTCCTACTAGGACACACCTCCTCAGTGTTAACAGTGGTCTTCCTACTGGGACACACCTCCTCAGTGTTAACAGTGGTCTTCCTACTGGGACACACCTCCTCAGTGTTAACAGTGGTCTTCCCACTAGGACACACCTCCTCAGTGCTAACAGTGGTCTTCCTACTGGGACACACCTCCTCAGTGTTAACAGTGGTCTTCCTACTGGGACACACCACCTCAGTGTTAACAGTGGTCTTCCTATAGGACACACCACCTCAGTGTTAACAGTGGTCTTCCTATAGGACACACCTCCTCAGTGTTAACAGTGGTCTTCCTACTACACCACCTCAGTGTTAACAGTGGTCTTCCCACTAGGACACACCTCCTCAGTGCTAACAGTGGTCTTCCTACTGGGACACACCTCCTCAGTGTTAACAGTGGTCTTCCTACTGGGACACACCACCTCAGTGTTAACAGTGGTCTTCCTATAGGACACACCTCCTAAGTGTTAACAGTGGTCTTCCTACTGGGACACACCACCTCAGTGTTAACAGTGGTCTTCCTATAGGACACACCTCCTCAGTGTTAACAGTGGTCTTCCTACTGGGACACACCTCCTCAGTGTTAACAGTGGTCTTCCTACTAGGACACACCTCCTCAGTGTTAACAGTGGTCTTCCTATAGGACACACCTCCTCAGTGTTAACAGTGGTCTTCCTATAGGACACACCTCCTCAGTGTTAACAGTGGTCTTCCTGCTAGGACACACCTCCTCAGTGGTCTTCCTGCTAGGACACACCTCCTCAGTGGTCTTCCTGCTAGGACACACCTCCTCAGTGGTCTTCCTGCTAGGACACACCTCCTCAGTGGTCTTCCTGCTAGGACACACCTCCTCAGTGGTCTTCCTGCTAGGACACACCTCCTCAGTGGTCTTCCTACTGGGACACACCTCCTCAGTGGTCTTACTACTAGGACACACCTCCTCAGTGGTCTTCCTGCTAGGACACACCTCCTCAGTGGTCTTCCTACTGGGACACACCTCCTCAGTGGTCTTCCTACTGGGACACACCTCCTCAGTGGTCTTCCTACTGGGACACACCACCTCAGTGGTCTTCCTACTAGGACACACCTCCTCAGTGGTCTTCCTGCTAGGACACACCTCCTCGGTGGTCTTCCTACTGGGACACACCTCCTCAGTGGTCTTCCTACTGGGACACACCTCCCTCAGTGGTCTTCCTACTGGGACACACCACCTCAGTGGTCTTCCTACTAGGACACACCTCCTCAGTGGTCTTCCTGCTAGGACACACCTCCTCAGTGGTCTTCCTACTGGGACACACCACCTCAGTGATAACAGTGGTCTTCCTATAGGACACACCACCTCAGTGTTAACAGTGGTCTTCCTATAGGACACACCTCCTCAGTGGTCTTCCTACTAGGACACACCTCCTCAGTGGTCTTCCTACTGGGACACACCTCCTCAGTGTTAACAGTGGTCTTCCTATAGGACACACCTCCTCAGTGTTAACAGTGGTCTTCCTATAGGACACACCACCTCAGTGTTAACAGTGGTCTTCCTATAGGACACACCACCTCAGTGTTAACAGTGGTCTTCCTATAGGACACACCTCCTCAGTGTTAACAGTGGTCTTCCTATAGGACACACCTCCTCAGTGTTAACAGTGGTCTTCCTACTAGGACACACCTCCTCAGTGGTCTTCCTATAGGACACACCACCTCAGTGTTAACAGTGGTCTTCCTACTGGGACACACCACCTCAGTGTTAACAGTGGTCTTCCTATAGGACACACCTCCTCAGTGTTAACAGTGGTCTTCCTACTAGGACACACCTCCTCAGTGGTCTTCCTACTAGGACACACCTCCTCAGTGTTAACAGTGGTCTTCCTACTGGGACACACCTCCTCAGTGGTCTTCCTACTAGGACACACCTTCTCAGTGTTAACAGTGGTCTTCCTACTAGGACACACCTCCTCAGTGTTAACAGTGGTCTTCCTACTGGGACACACCTCCTCAGTGGTCTTCCTACTAGGACACACCTCCTCAGTGGTCTTCCTACTAGGACACACCTCCTCAGTGTTAACAGTGGTCTTCCTACTAGGACACACCTCCTCAGTGTTAACAGTGGTCTTCCTACTGGGACACACCTCCTCAGTGTTAACAGTGGTCTTCCTACTGGGACACACCTCCTCAGTGTTAACAGTGGTCTTCCCACTAGGACACACCTCCTCAGTGCTAACAGTGGTCTTCCTACTGGGACACACCTCCTCAGTGTTAACAGTGGTCTTCCTACTGGGACACACCACCTCAGTGTTAACAGTGGTCTTCCTACTGGGACACACCACCTCAGTGTTAACAGTGGTCTACCTCCTGGGACACACCACCTCAGTGTTAACAGTGGTCTTCCTATAGGACACACCACCTCAGTGTTAACAGTGGTCTTCCTATAGGACACACCTCCTCAGTGTTAACAGTGGTCTTCCTACTACACCACCTCAGTGTTAACAGTGGTCTTCCCACTAGGACACACCTCCTCAGTGCTAACAGTGGTCTTCCTACTGGGACACACCTCCTCAGTGTTAACAGTGGTCTTCCTACTGGGACACACCACCTCAGTGTTAACAGTGGTCTTCCTATAGGACACACCTCCTAAGTGTTAACAGTGGTCTTCCTACTGGGACACACCACCTCAGTGTTAACAGTGGTCTTCCTATAGGACACACCTCCTCAGTGTTAACAGTGGTCTTCCTACTGGGACACACCTCCTCAGTGTTAACAGTGGTCTTCCTACTAGGACACACCTCCTCAGTGTTAACAGTGGTCTTCCTATAGGACACACCTCCTCAGTGTTAACAGTGGTCTTCCTATAGGACACACCACCTCAGTGTTAACAGTGGTCTTCCTATAGGACACACCACCTCAGTGTTAACAGTGGTCTTCCTACTAGGACACACCACCTCAGTGTTAACAGTGGTCTTCCTATAGGACACACCACCTCAGTGTTAACAGTGGTCTTCCTACTAGGACACACCTCCTCAGTGTTAACAGTGTAACTCTGGTTCATAGGCTCATGATTACTGCAGACAACAGCTGTAGGATCAGCAGATGCATTCAGGTCAGTTAGAGGGACATAAATTAGGTGACGTACATTGTGTCGACCAACACCCCTGGGATAATGTAGAATGTGCTAAAGCATTATGAGGACTCAGCGACACAATGGTAAGGATTAACTGAGCTGGTCTTGGGTCATTGATAAGACACTGTCTCAACGCAGCCTTATCATGCTGTGAAAGGATCCAGGAACCCAAGTGATTTGGGAGCAACCCATCCTCGGCACATCTGCCCCGGTCGACTCAGCAAGTAGAGCTGTTGGGGGGAGTTAAAGGAAAAACCAAACCACTGAAAGGTATCGGTTAAATGCGACGCATTCCAAACTGTGTCAGACATGCGTCTGTCCTGTTCTGGACTATTCCGTGTGGGGCGCTACGAGGTATCGCAAAAAAACGAACATGTTCTTAACAGAGCAGTATGTTATTTTTGTAGGTATCTATCCTCTAGTTTGCACCTATACTTGCAATAACTTGGGAATTGGGCTGGGAACCCTGTGAGGTGAGATGGAAGGCGTGTATGGTGAGACTTTGGAATAGACTGTTGGATATGCCAAATGCCAGAATAGATAGTAAAGTTTTTCAAATGTTTGACCTTTTCCAACAGTCTGACTGGGAACATCTGTATGAACCGAATGAAGGGAGACATAGACGCTATTAAAAACAGCTAATGATGCAATATGAAAAGAAATGGGTGGAGGAGATTAATCATAAACCCAAATTGAGAACCTTTTGTTTGATTCAGGGTGAATTCCCCACATAGCCTGGTTCCTCTCTAGGTTTCTTCCTAGGTTTTGGCCTTTCTAGGGAGTTTTTCCTAGCCACCGTGCTTCTACACCTGCATTGCCTGCTGTTTGGGGTTTTAGACTGGGTTTCTGTACAGCACTTTGAGATATCAGCTGATGTAAGAAGGGCTATACAAATACATTTGATTTGATTTGAATTCGTGTGTGAGAGATATATTATGTATTACCTAACTAAAAGCAAGAGATCGCTATGTGCACAGGTAAGATCAGGGATAATGTCTCTGCGTATTGTAACAGGTCAGATCAGGGATAATGAAACAGGTCAGATCAGGGATATTGTCTCTGCGTATTGTAACAGGTCAGATCAGGGATAACGAAACAGGTCAGATCAGGGATATTGTCTCTGCGTATTGAAACAGGTCAGATCAGGGATATTGAAACAGGTCAGATCAGGAATATTGTCTCTGAGTATTGAAACAGGTCAGATCAGGGATATTGTCTCTGCGTATTGAAACAGGTCAGATCAGGGATAATGTCTCTGCGTATTGAAACAGGTCAGATCAGGGATAATGTCTCTGCGTATTGAAACAGGTCAGATCAGGGATATTGTCTCTGCGTATTGAAACAGGTCAGATCAGGGATAATGTCTCTGCGTATTGTAACAGGTCAGATCAGGGATAATGAAACAGGTCAGATCAAGGATATTGTCTCTGCGTATTGAAACAGGTCAGATCAGGGATAATGTCTCTGCGTATTGTAACAGGTCAGATCAGGGATAATGTCTCTGCGTATTGTAACAGGTCAGATCAGGGATATTGCAACAGGTCAGATCAGGGATATTGTAACAGGTCAGATCAGGGATATTGAAACAGGTCAGATCAGGGATAATGTCTCTGCGTATTGAAACAGGTCAGATCAGGGATATTGTAACAGGTCAGATCAGGGATAATGTCTCTGCGTATTGAAACAGGTCAGATCAGGGATATTGCAACAGGTCAGATCAGGGATATTGTAACAGGTCAGATCAGGGATATTGAAACAGGTCAGATCAGGGATATTGTCTCTGCGTATTGAAACAGGTCAGATCAGGGATATTGTAACAGGTCAGATCAGGGATATTGAAACAGGTCAGATCAGGGATAATGTCTCTGCGTATTGAAACAGGTCAGATCAGGGATATTGTAACAGGTCAGATCAGGGATAATGTCTCTGCGTATTGAAACAGGTCAGATCAGGGATATTGAAACAGGTCAGATCAGGGATAATGTCTCTGCGTATTGTAACAGGTCAGATCAGGGATAATGTCTCTGCATATTGAAACAGGTCAGATCAGGGATATTGAAACAGGTCAGATCAGGGATATTGAAACAGGTCAGATCAGGGATATTGAAACAGGTCAGATCAGGGATATTGTAACAGGTCAGATCAGGGATAATGTCTCTGCATATTGAAACAGGTCAGATCAGGGATATTGTAACAGGTCAGATCAGGGATAATGTCTCTGCGTATTGAAACAGGTCAGATCAGGGATATTGAAACAGGTCAGATCAGGGATAATGTCTCTGCGTATTGAAACAGGTCAGATCAGGGATATTGAAACAGGTCAGATCAGGGATATTGTAACAGGTCAGATCAGGGATAATGTCTCTGCGTATTGAAACAGGTCAGATCAGGGATATTGAAACAGTTTAGATCAGGGATATTGAAACAGGTTAGATCAGGGATAATGTCTCTGCGTATTGAAACAGGTCAGATCAGGGATATTGCCTCTGCATATTGAAACAGGTCAGATCAGGGATATTGCCTCTGCATATTGAAACAGGTCAGATCAGGGATATTGTAACAGGTCAGATCAGGGATAATGTCTCTGCGTATTGAAACAGGTCAGATCAGGGATATTGAAACAGGTCAGATCAGGGATAATGTCTCTGCGTATTGAAACAGGTCAGATCAGGGATATTGAAACAGGTCAGATCAGGGATATTGTAACAGGTCAGATCAGGGATAATGTCTCTGCGTATTGAAACAGGTCAGATCAGGGATATTGCCTCTGCATATTGAAACAGGTCAGATCAGGGATATTGCCTCTGCATATTGAAACAGGTCAGATCAGGGATATTGTAACAGGTCAGATCAGGGATAATGTCTCTGCGTATTGAAACAGGTCAGATCAGGGATATTTTAACAGGTCAGATCAGGGATAATGTCTCTGCGTATTGAAACAGGTCAGATCAGGGATATTGCCTCTGCATATTGAAACAGGTCAGATCAGGGATATTGTAACAGGTCAGATCAGGGATAATGTCTCTGCGTATTGAAACAGGTCAGATCAGGGATATTGCCTCTGCATATTGAAACAGGTCAGATCAGGGATATTGTAACAGGTCAGATCAGGGATATTGCCTCTGCATATTGAAACAGGTCAGATCAGGGATATTGTAACAGGTCAGATCATTGATATTGTAACAGGTCAGATCAGGGATATTGCCTCTGCATATTGAAACAGGTCAGATCAGGGATATTGTAACAGGTCAGATCAGGGATATTGCCTCTGCATATTGAAACAGGTCAGATCAGGGATATTGAAACAGGTCAGATCAGGGATAATGTCTCTGCGTATTGAAACAGGTCAGATCAGGGATATTGAAACAGGTATTGTGGTGAACTGGAAGAGGAAAACCTATGTAACTATTGTGACCTCAAAGAAATAGAGAATTCAACTCATTTGATCCTCTATTGCCCTTTCCACCACGATATACACGAGCTCTTATTCCAGACAGACCAGCAGATATACCCTGGTATTTTGTAGTCATGAGGAGACAGACCACCAGATATACCCTGGTATTATGTAGTCATGAGGAGACAGACCACCAGATATACCCTGGTATTATGTAGTGATGAGGAGACAGACCACCAGATATACCCTGGTATTATGTAGTGATGAGGAGACAGACCACCAGATATACCCTGGTATTATGTAGTCATGAGGAGACAGACCACCAGATATACCCTGGTATTATGTAGTCATGAGGAGACAGACCACCAGATATACCCTGGTATTATGTAGTGATGAGGAGACAGACCATCAGATATACCCTGGTATTATGTAGTGATGAGGAGACAGACCACCAGATATACCCTGGTATTATGTAGTCATGAGGAGACAGACCACCAGATATACCCTGGTATTATGTAGTCATGAGGAGACAGACCACCAGATATACCCTGGTATTATGGAGACAGACCACCAGATATACCCTGGTATTATGTAGTCATGAAGAGACAGACTACCAGATACACCCTGGTATTATGTAGTCATGAGGAGACAGACCACCAGATATACCCTGGTATTATGGAGACAGACCACCAGATATACCCTGGTATTATGGAGACAGACCACCAGATATACCCTGGTATTATGGAGACAGACCACCAGATATACCCTGGTATTATGGAGACAGACCACCAGATATACCCTGGTATTATGGAGACAGACCACCAGATATACCCTGGTATTATGGAGACAGACCACCAGATATACCCTGGTATTATGGAGACAGACTACCAGATATACCCTGGTATTATGGAGACAGACTACCAGATATACCCTGGTATTATGGAGACAGACTACCAGATATACCCTGGTATTATGGAGACAGACTACCAGATATACCCTGGTATTATGTAGCTGAGGAGACAGACCACCAGATATACCCTGGTATTATGGAGACAGACTACCAGATATACCCTGGTATTATGTAGTCATGAGGAGACAGACCACCAGATATACCCTGGTATTATGGAGACAGACCACCAGATATACCCTGGTATTATGGAGACAGACCACTAGATATACCCTGGTATTATGTAGTCATGAGGAGACAGACCACCAGATATACCCTGGTATTATGTAGTCATGAGGAGACAGACCACCAGATATACCCTGGTATTATGGAGACAGACTACCAGATATACCCTGGTATTATGGAGACAGACCACTAGATATACCCTGGTATTATGTAGTCATGAGGAGACAGACCACCAGATATACCCTGGTATTATGTAGTCATGAGGAGACAGACCACCAGATATACCCTGGTATTATGGAGACAGACTACCAGATATACCCTGGTATTATGTAGTCATGAGGAGACAGACTACCAGATATACCCTGGTATTATGGAGACAGACTACCAGATATACCCTGGTATTATGGAGACAGACCACCAGATATACCCTGGTATTATGTAGCTGAGCCATGAGGAGACACTGAAATGTTTTTTTGTCCATTGTCGATTTCCGTTTGCAGAATTTTTCAGATAAAGCTTGGAATAAAAGAGAAAGGTGCGGTCTATAATTAAATTATAAAAGATGTTTAGCTCCTAAATAGCAAATTGCAGGTACAGGGCATTCAGAAAGTTTTCAGACCCCTTGAATTTATCCACATTTTGTTATTAAGTTACAACCTTATTCTAAAATTGATTAAATAAATGTTTTTCCTCATCATTCTACACACAATACCTCATTATTTTGTACAATTTTTTTATTTAACTAGGCAAGTCAGTTAAGAACAGATTCTTATTTTCAATGTTGGCCTAGGAACAGTGGGTTAACTGCCTGTTCAGGGGCAGAACGACAGATTTGTACCTTGTCAGCTCGGGGATTTGAACTTGCAACCTTCCGGTTACTAGTCCAATGCTCTAACCACTAGGCTACCCTGCCGCCCCATTATGACATCACAATAGCCCATAATGACAAAGCGAAATCGGGTTTTTGGAAATGTTTGAAAACGTATTCAAAATATTAAAACAGAAAACCCTTATTTACATCAGTATTCAGACCCTTTGCAATGAGACTCTAAATTGAGCTCAGGTGCATCCTGTTTCCATAGATCATCCTTGAGATGTTTCTATAACTTGATTGGAGTCTACATGTGGTAAATTCGATTGATTGGACATGATTTGGAAAGGCACACACCTGTCTATATAAGGTCCCACAGTTGATAGTGCATATCAGAACATGTTCAGCTGCTCCTTTTCATCTTGGGGAAGGATCTGTCACCAATTCCTGCTGAGTCACCTGCAACTGCCGTTGTCTTTTTACACTGCCATCACGGAGTCTTTCGTCTGGAGTTGACTTATTCCAACATCTAGGCATGCAGTCATCTTGAATATCGACCAACCAGAACTCGTGCTCCAACGAAACATTGCTGACTCTCACCGATAAGGACCTCTGGCTCTTCATGTCCGTGACTTCCCTTGCCACAGTGCAAAGACATACCAAGGTAGGGGATTGGCCGAACCAGGGAACCAATCAACGCCTGGCAGTCCTCACTGCTGATCCTGCTTGGAAGGTATAGGCACTACATCTGGTCCAAACGACCAACTTGATGTTCTGGCTCAACGAGGGGGTCAGGGGACTTCAATTCAATTTAAGGAGCGTTATTGGCATGGGGAACATATGTTTACATTGCCTAAGCAAGTTAAATAGAAAACAAAAGTGGAATAAACAATAAAAAATTGACAGTAAATCTATCAATCAATCAAAAGTATTTATGAAGCCCTTTTCACATCAGCCGATGTCAAAAAGTGCTGTACAGAAACCCAGCCTAAGACCCCAAAAAGCAAGCAATGCAGGTGTAGAAGCACGGTGGCCAGGAAAAACTCCCTAGAAAGGCAGGAACCTAGGAAGAAACCTAGAGAGGAACCAGGCTATGAGGGGTGGCCAGTCCTCTTCTGGCTGTGCCGGGTGGAGATTATAACAGAACATGGCCAAGATGTTCAAACGTTCATAGATGACCAGCATGGTCAAATAATAATAATCACAGTGGTTGTAGAGGGGGCAACAGGTCAGTACCTCAGGAGTAAATGTCAGTTGGCTTTTCATAGCCGATCATTCCGATCATAGCCGAGTTAGAGACAGTAGGTGCGGTAGAGAGAGAGAGTCCAAAACAGCAGGTCTAGAACGTCCAGTGAACAGGTCAGGGTTCCATAGCCGCAGGCAGAACAGGTTAAACTGGAGCAGCAGCAGGTGGACTGGGGTAGACTGGGAACAGCAGGTGGACTGGGGACAGCAGGTGGACTGGGGATAGCAAGGAGTCATCAGGCCAGGTAGACCTGAGGCATGGTCCTAGGGCTCAGGTCCTCTGAGAGAAAGAGAGAGAATTAGAGGGAGCATACTAAAATTCACACAGGACACCGGATAAGACAGGAGAAATACTCTAGATATGACATGCTGACCCTAGCCCCCTGACACAAACTATTGCAACATAATTACTGGATTCTGAGACTGGAAGGGTCAGGGGACACGGTTGCCCCCTCCGACTACACCCCCGGACAGGGCCAACCAGGCAGGATATAACCCCACACACTTTGCCAAAGCACAGTCCCCACACCATCAGAGGGATATCAACAGACCACCAACTTACTACCCTGGGACAAAGCTGAGTATAGCCCACGAAGATCTCCCCCACGGCACAAACCCGAGGGGGGCGCCAACAGGAAGATCACGTCAGTGACTCAACCCTCCTCAGGACGGCATGGAAGAGCACCAGTAAGCCAGTGACTCAGCCCCTGTAATAGGGTTAGAGGCAGAGAATCCCAGTGGAGAGAGGGGAACCGGCCAGGCAGAGACAGCAAGGGCAGTTCGTAGCTCCAGAGCCTTTCTGTTCATCATCTTCACACCCCTGGGTCAGACTACACTCAATCATATGACCTACTGAAGAGATGAGTCTTCAATAAAGACTTAAAGTTCGAGACCGAGTCTGTCTCTCACATGGATAGGCAGACCATTCCATAAAAATGGAGCTCTATAGGATAAAGCCCTGCCTCCAGCTGTTTGTTTAGAAATTCTAGGGACAATAATGAGGCCTGTGTCTTGTGACTGTAGCGTACGTGTAGGTATGTACTGCAGGATCAAATCAGAAAGATAGGTAGGAGCTTTGTAGATTGTAACGATTTGTAGATTAGCAGTCAAACCTTGAAATCAGCCATTGCCTTAACAGGAAGCCAGTGTAGGGAGGCTAACACTGGAGTAATATGATCAAATGTTTGATTCTTGTCCAGATTCTACCAGCAGTGTTTAGCACTAACTAATGTTTATTTAGTGCTTTATCCGGGTAGCCGGAAAGTAGAGCATTTCAAAAGTCTAATCTAGAAGTGACAAAAGCATGGATATATTTTTCTGCATCGTTTTTGGACAGAAAGTTTCAGATTTTTGCAATGTTGCGTAGATGGAAAAAAGCTGTCCTTGAAACAATCTTGATATGTTCATCAAAAGAGAGTTCGGGGTCCAGAGTAACTTCGAGGTCCTTCACAGTTTTATTTGAGATGACTGTACAATGATCAAGATTGTTTGTCAGATGCAACAGAAGATCTCTTTGTTTCTTGGGACCTAGAACTAGCATCTCTGTTTTGTCCAAGTTTAAAAGTAAAACATTTGCCGTCATCCACTTCCATATGTCTGAAACACAGGCTTCCAGGGAGGGCAATTTCATTTAAGCGAAATATACAGCTGTGTATCGTTCGCATAGCATTGAAAGTTGACAAAGTTGCATTGAATGACCTCACCAAGAGGTAAAATATATAGTGAAAACAATAGTGGTCCTAAAACGGAACCTTGAGGAACACAGACATTTGCAGTTGATTTATCAGAGGACAAACCATCCACAGAGACAAACTGATATCTTTCCGACAGGTAAGATCTAAACCAGGCCAGAACTTGTCCGTGTGGACCAATTTGGGTTTCCAATCTCTCCAAAAGAATGTGGTGATCGATGGTATCAAAAGCAGCACTAAGATCTAGGAGCATAAGGACAGATGCAGAGCCTCGGTCTGATGCCATTAAAAGGTAATTTACCACCTTCACAAGTGCCGTCTCAGTGCTATGATGGGGTCTAAAACCAGACTGAAGCGTTTCATATACTGTATATTTGCTGTACAACAGCTTTTTCGTTGACAGTCTCCATGCCGTGAGTGGGACATTTGGACAGTCTCCATGACGTGAGTGAGACATCTGGACAGTCTCCATGCCGTGAGTGAGACATCTGGACAGTCTCCATGCCGTGAGTGAGACATCTGGACAGTCTCCATGCAGTGAGTGAGACATCTGGACAGTCTCCATGCCGTGAGTGGGACATCTAGACAGTCTCCATGCCGTGAGTGAGACATCTGGACAGTCTCCATGCCGTGAGTGAGACATCTGGACAGTCTCCATGCCGTTAGTGAGACATCTGGACAGTCTCCATGCCGTGAGTGAGAAATCTGGACAGTCTCCATGCCGTGAGTGGGACATCTGGACAGTCTCCATGCCGTGAGTGAGACATCTGGACAGTCTCCATGCCGTGAGTGGGACATCTGGACAGTCTCCATGCCGTGAGTGAGACATCTGGACAGTCTCCATGCCGTGAGTTGGACATCTGGACAGTCTCCTTGCCATGAGTGGGACATCTAGACAGTCTCCATGCCGTGAGTGGGACATCTGGACAGTCTCCATGCCGTGAGTGAGACATCTGGACAGTCTCCATGCCGTGAGTGGGACATCTGGACAGTCTCCTTGCCGTGAGTGAGACATCTGGACAGTCTCCATGCCGTGAGTGAGACATCTAGACAGTCTCCATGCCGTGAGTGGGACATCTGGACAGTCTCCATGCCGTGAGTGGGACATCTGGACAGTCTCCATGCCGTGAGTGGGACATCTGGACAGTCTCCATGCCGTGAGTGGGACATCTGGACAGTCTCCATGCCGTGAGTGTGATATCATAGCCGTGATTTCTAGTCCCTGGGTCACTCCGTGGTTTACTACTATAGTCCCTGGGTCACTCCATGGTTTACTACTATAGTCCCTGGGTCTGGGTCACTCCATGGTTTACCTCTATAGTCCCTGGGTCTGGGTCACTCCAGGGTTTACTACTATAGTCCCTGGGTCACTCCATGGTTTACTACTATAGTCCCTGGGTCACTCCATGGTTTACTACTATAGTCCCTGGGTCACTCCATGGTTTACTACTATAGTCCCTGGGTCTGGGTCACTCCGTGGTTTACTACTATAGTCCCTGGGTCGCTCCATGGTTTACTACTATAGTCCCTGGGTCTGGGTCACTCCATGGTTTACTACTATAGTCCCTGGGTCACTCCATGGTTTACTACTATAGTCCCTGGGTCTGGGTCACTCCATGGTTTACTACTATAGTCCCTGGGTCACTCCATGGTTTACTACTATAGTCCCTGGGTCTGGGTCACTCCATGGTTTACTACTATAGTCCCTGGGTCACTCCATGGTTTACTACTATAGTCCCTGGGTCTGGGTCACTCCATGGTTTACTACTATAGTCCCTGGGTCACTCCATGGTTTACTACTATAGTCCCTGGGTCGCTCCATGGTTTACTACTATAGTCCCTGGGTCACTCCGTGGTTTACTACTATAGTCCCTGGGTCACTCCATGGTTTACTACTATAGTCCCTGGGTCTGGGTCACTCCAGGGTTTACTACTATAGTCCCTGGGTCACTCCATGGTTTACTACTACAGTCCCTGGGTCACTCCATGGTTTACTACTATAGTCCCTGGGTCACTCCATGGTTTACTACTATAGTCCCTGGGTCACTCCATGGTTTACTACTATAGTCCCTGGGTCACTCCATGGTTTACTACTATAGTCCTGGGTCACTCCATGGTTTACTACTATAGTCCCTGGGTCACTCCATGGTTTACTACTATAGTCCCTGGGTCACTCCATGGTTTACTACTATAGTCCCTGGGTCACTCCGTGGTTTACTACTACAGTCCCTGGGTCACTCCATGGTTTACTACTATAGTCCCTGGGTCTGGGTCACTCCATGGTTTACTACTATAGTCCCTGGGTCTGGGTCACTCCATGGTTTACTACTATAGTCCCTGGGTCACTCCATGGTTTACTACTATAGTCCCTGGGTCACTCCATGGTTTACTACTATAGTCCCTGGGTCACTCCATGGTTTACTACTACAGTCCCTGGGTCACTCCATGGTTTACTACTATAGTCCCTGGGTCTGGGTCACTCCAGGGTTTACTACTATAGTCCCTGGGTCACTCCATGGTTTACTACTATAGTCCCTGGGTCACTCCATGGTTTACTACTATAGTCCCTGGGTCTGGGTCACTCCATGGTTTACTACTATAGTCCCTGGGTCACTCCATGGTTTACTACTATAGTCCCTGGGTCACTCCATGGTTTACTACTATAGTCCCTGGGTCACTCCATGGTTTACTACTATAGTCCCTGGGTCACTCCATGGTTTACTACTATAGTCCCTGGGTCTGGGTCACTCCATGGTTTACTACTATAGTCCCTGGGTCACTCCAGGGTTTACTACTATAGTCCCTGGGTCACTCCATGGTTTACTACTATAGTCCCTGGGTCACTCCATGGTTTACTACTATAGTCCCTGGGTCTGGGTCACTCCATGGTTTACTACTACAGTCCCTGGGTCACTCCGTGGTTTACTACTACAGTCCCTGGGTCACTCCATGGTTTACTACTATAGTCCCTGGGTCTGGGTCACTCCATGGTTTACTACTATAGTCCCTGGGTCTGGGTCACTCCATGGTTTACTACTATAGTCCCTGGGTCTGGGTCACTCCATGGTTTACTACTATAGTCCCTGGGTCACTCCATGGTTTACTACTATAGTCCCTGGGTCACTCCATGGTTTACTACTATAGTCCCTGGGTCACTCCATGGTTTACTACTACAGTCCCTGGGTCACTCCATGGTTTACTACTATAGTCCCTGGGTCACTCCATGGTTTACTACTATAGTCCCTGGGTCTGGGTCACTCCAGGGTTTACTACTATAGTCCCTGGGTCACTCCATGGTTTACTACTATAGTCCCTGGGTCACTCCATGGTTTACTACTATAGTCCCTGGGTCTGGGTCACTCCATGGTTTACTACTATAGTCCCTGGGTCGCTCCATGGTTTACTACTATAGTCCCTGGGTCACTCCATGGTTTACTACTATAGTCCCTGGGTTTGGGTCACTCCATGGTTTACTACTATAGTCCCTGGGTCACTCCATGGTTTACTACTATAGTCCCTGGGTCACTCCATGGTTTACTACTATAGTCCCTGGGTCACTCCATGGTTTACTACTATAGTCCCTGGGTCACTCCATGGTTTACTACTATAGTCCCTGGGTCGCTCCATGGTTTACTACTATAGTCCCTGGGTCACTCCATGGTTTACTACTATAGTCCCTGGGTCACTCCATGGTTTACTACTATAGTCCTGGGTCACTCCATGGTTTACTACTATAGTCCCTGGGTCACTCCATGGTTTACTACTATAGTCCCTGGGTCTGGGTCACTCCATGGTTTACTACTATAGTCCCTGGGTCACTCCATGGTTTACTACTATAGTCCCTGGGTCGCTCCATGGTTTACTACTATAGTCCCTGGGTCACTCCATGGTTTACTACTATAGTCCCTGGGTCACTCCATGGTTTACTACTATAGTCCCTGGGTCACTCCATGGTTTACTACTATAGTCCCTGGGTCTGGGTCACTCCATGGTTTACTACTATAGTCCCTGGGTCACTCCATGGTTTACTACTATAGTCCCTGGGTCTGGGTCACTCCGTGGTTTACTACTATAGTCCCTGGGTCACTCCATGGTTTACTACTATAGTCCCTGGGTCACTCCATGGTTTACTACTACAGTCCCTGGGTCACTCCGTGGTTTACTACTACAGTCCCTGGGTCACTCCATGGTTTACTACTATAGTCCCTGGGTCTGGGTCACTCCATGGTTTACTACTATAGTCCCTGGGTCTGTTTCACTCCACGGTTTACTGTAGGCCTATAGGCTGGTTCTCCCTAGACTCATCATACCCAATGTCTTTCAGAGGGTACCTTATATACATGTATAACTCAGGGGCAAGATCCGATGTTTTTCTGTGGGTTTATTCTTCTAGGTCTACACATACCTTTGGGGTGATGCCGGTGGTTATCTGGCTGAGAGGTCGTAATTATATGACTGAGCGCTGAGCCAAGGTTAAACATCTGTGTTCCCTGAGCTCCCATATCCTTGGTTCCTCGCTGCATCGCTCAGAGCGGAGGGAGGTTCCTGGCGGAGCTCAGTTGCTCCAGCAAGCCCACTATCCTCCACCCGTCTCCCTCCTCTCCATCTCTTTCCACCCGTCTCCCTCCTCTCCATCTCTTTCCACCCGTCTCCCTCCTCTCCATCTCTTTCCACCCGTCTCCCTCCTCTCCATCTCTTTCCACCCGAGATCTCTCCGACCACGCAGGGACTGCGTGAGCATTCCTGAGACATCTGGAGTTTTCCAAGAAAGATTCCATTGGTTTTGCTGCATGCCTGCCTAAAGATGACTGTTTCATATTGGTTTACTACATGCCTGCCATAAGATGACTGTTTCATATTGGTTTACTACATGCCTGCCTAAAGATGACTGTTTCTTATTGGTTTACTACATGCCTGCCTAAAGATGACTGTTTCTTTTTGGTTTACTCCATGCCTGCCTAAAGATGACTGTTTCATATTGGTTTACTACATGCCTGCCATAAGATGACTGTTTCATATTGGTTTACTACATGCCTGCCTAAAGATGACTGTTTCATATTGGTTTACTACATGCCTGCCTAAAGATGACTGTTTCATATTGGTTTACTGCATGCCTGCCTAAAGATGACTGTTTCATATTGGTTTACTACATGCCTGCCTAAAGATGACTGTTTCATATTGGTTTACTACATGCCTGCCATAAGATGACTGTTTCATATTGGTTTACTACATGCCTGCCTAAAGATGACTGTTTCTTATTGGTTTACTACATGCCTGCCTTAAGATGACTGTTTCTTATTGGTTTACTACATGCCTGCCTAAAGATGACTGTTTCATATTGGTTTACTACATGCATTTACATTTTACATTTAAGTCATTTAGCAGACGCTCTTATCCAGAGCGACTTACAAATTGGTGAATTCACCTTCTGACATCCAGTGGAACAGCCACTTTACAATAGTGTATCTAAATCATTAAGGGGGTGGGGGTGGTGAGAAGGATTACTTATCTTATCCTAGGTATTCCTTGAAGAGGTGGGGTTTCAGGTGTCTCCGGAAGGTGGTGATTGACTCCGCTGTCCTGGCGTCGTGAGGGAGTTTGTTCCACCATTGGGGGCCAGAGCAGCGAACAGTTTTGACTGGGCTGAGCGGGAACTGTACTTCCTCAATGGTAGGGAGGCGAGCAGGCCAGAGGTGGATGAACGCAGTGCCCTTGCTTGGGTGTAGGGCCTGATCAGAGCCTGGAGGTACTGCGGTGCCGTTCCCCTCACAGCTCCGTAGGCAAGCACCATGGTCTTGTAGCGGATGCGAGCTTCAACTGGAAGCCAGTGGAGAGAGCGGAGGAGCGGGGTGACGTGAGAGAACTTGGGAAGGTTGAACACCAGACGGGCTGCGGCGTTCTGGATGAGTTGTAGGGGTTTAATGGCACAGGCAGGGAGCCCAGCCAACAGCGAGTTGCAGTAATCCAGACGGGAGATGACAAGTGCCTGGATTAGGACCTGCGCCGCTTCCTGTGTGAGGCAGGGTCGTACTCTGCGGATGTTGTAGAGCATGAACCTACAGGAACGGGCCACCGCCATGATGTTGGTTGAGAACGACAGGGTGTTGTCCAGGATCACGCCAAGGTTCTTAGCGCTCTGGGAGGAGGACACAATGGAGTTGTCAACCGTGATGGCGAGATCATGGAACGGGCAGTCCTTCCCGGGAGGAAGAGCAGCTCCGTCTTGCCGAGGTTCAGCTTGAGGTGGTGATCCGTCATCCACACTGATATGTCTGCCAGACATGCAGAGATGCGATTCGCCACCTGGTCATCAGAAGGGGGAAAGGAGAAGATTAATTGTGTGTCGTCTGCATAGCAATGATAGGAGAGACCATGTGAGGTTATGACAGAGCCAAGTGACTTGGTGTATAGCGAGAATAGGAGAGGGCCTAGAACAGAGCCCTGGGGGACACCAGTGGTGAGAGCGCGTGGCGAGGAGACAGATTCTCGCCACGCCACCTGGTAGGAGCGACCTGTCAGGTAGGATGCAATCCAAGCGTGGGCCGCGCCGGAGATGCCCAACTCGGAGAGGGTGGAGAGGAGGATCTGATGGTTCACAGTATCGAAGGCAGCCGATAGGTCTAGAAGGATGAGAGCAGAGGAGAGAGAGTTAGCTTTAGCGGTGCGGAGCACCTCCGTGATACAGAGAAGAGCAGTCTCAGTTGAATGACTAGTCTTGAAACCTGACTGATTTGGATCAAGAAGGTCATTCTGAGAGAGATAGTGGGAGAGCTGGCCAAGGACGGCACGTTCAAGAGTTTTGGAGAGAAAAGAAAGAAGGGATACTGGTCTGTAGTTGTTGACATCGGAGGGATCGAGTGTAGGTTTTTTCAGAAGGGTGCAACTCTCGCTCTCTTGAAGACGGAAGGGACGTAGCCAGCGGTCAGGGATGAGTTGATGAGCGAGGTGAGGTAAGGGAGAAGGTCCCCGGAAATGGTCTGGAGAAGAGAGGAGGGGATAGGGTCAAGCGGGCAGGTTGTTGGGCGGCCGGCCGTCACAAGAAGCGAGATTTCATCTGGAGAGAGAGGGAGAAAGAGGTCAGAGCACAGGGTAGGGCAGTGTGAGCAGAACCAGCGGTGTCGTTTGACTTAGCAAACGAGGATCGGATGTCGTCGACCTTCTTTTCAAAATGGTTGACGAAGTCATCTGCAGAGAGGGAGGAGGGGGGAGGGGAGGAGGATTCAGGAGGGAGGAGAAGGTGGCAAAGAGCTTCCTAGGGTTAGAGGCAGATGCTTGGAATTTAGAGTGGTAGAAAGTGGCTTTAGCAGCAGAGACAGAGGAGGAAAATGTAGAGAGGAGGGAGTGAAAGGATGCCAGGTCCGCAGGGAGGCGAGTTTTCCTCCATTTCCGCTCGGCTGCCCGGAGCTCTGTTCTGTGAGCTCGCAATGAGTCATCGAGCCACGGAGCGGGAGGGGAGGACCGAGCCGGCCTGGAGGATAGGGGACATAGAGAGTCAAAGGATGCAGAAAGGGAAGAGAGGAGGGTTGAGGAGGCAGACTCAGGAGAAAGGTTGGAGAAGGTATGAGCAGAGGGAAGAGATGATAGGATGGAAGAGGAGAGAGTAGCGGGGGAGAGAGAGCGAAGGTTGGGACGGCGCGATACCATCCGAGTAGGGGCAGTGTGGGAAGTGTTGGATGAGAGCGAGAGGGAAAAGGCTACAAGGTAGTGGTCGGAGACTTGGAGGGGAGTTGCAATGAGGTTAGTGGAAGAACAGCATCTAGTAAAGATGAGGTCGTGCGTATTGCCTGCCTTGTGAGTAGGGGGGGAAGGTGAGAGGGTGAGGTCAAAAGAGGAGAGGAGTGGAAAGAAGGAGGCAGAGAGGAATGAGTCAAAGGTAGACGGGGAGGTTAAAGTCGCCCAGGACTGTGAGAGGTGAGCCGTCCTCAGGAAAGGAGCTTATCAAGGCATCAAGCTCATTGATGAACTCTCCGAGGGAACCTGGAGGGCGATAAATGATAAGGATGTTAAGCTTGAAAGGGCTGGTAACTGTGACAGCATGGGATTCAAAGGAGGCGATAGATAGATGGGTAAGGGGAGAGAGAGAGAATGACCACTTGGGAGAGATGAGGATCCCGGTGCCACCACCCCGCTGACCAGAAGCTCTCGGGGTGTGCGAGAACACGTGGGCGGACGAAGAGAGAGCAGTAGGAGTAGCAGTGTTATCTGTGGTGATCCATGTTTCCGTCAGTGCCAGGAAGTCGAGGGACTGGAGGGAGGCATAGGCTGAGATGAACTCTGCCTTGTTGGCCGCAGATCGGCAGTTCCAGAGGATACCGGAGACCAGGAACTCCACGTGGGTCGTGCGCGCTGGGACCACCAGATTAGGGTGGCCGCGGCCACGCGGTGTGGAGCGTTTGTATGGTCTGTGCAGAGAGGAGAGAACAGGGATAGATAGACACATAGTTGACAGGGTACAGAAGAGGCTACGCTAATGCAAAGGAGATTGGAATGACAAGTGGACTACACGTCTCGAATGTTCAGAAAGTTAAGCTTACGTAGCAAGAATCTTAGACTAAAATGATTGAAATGATACAGTACTGCTGGAGTAGGCTAGCTGGTAGTGGCTGCGATGTAGCTAACCTAGAAAATCGCTCTAGGCTAAACAATTGACTTAGATACAAAGACGGCTATGTAGCTAGCTAGCTACGATCAAACAAAACAAACCGTTGTACTGTAATAGTTACTACAGTGCTGCTATTCGGGGCTAGCTGGCTAGCTACGTTAAGAGAACGACAATAGCTGGCCAGCTAACCTAGAAAATCGCTCTAGGCTACACAATTGTCTTAGATACAAAGACGGCTATGTAGCTAGCTAGCTACGATCAAACAAAACAAACCGTTGTACTGTAATAGTTACTACAGTGCTGCTATTCGGGGCTAGCTGGCTAGCTACGTTGAAAGACCGACAATAGCTGGCCAGCTAACCTAGAAAATCGCTCTAGACTACACAATTGTCTTAGATACAAGACGGCTATGTAGCTGGCTAGCTACGATCAAACAAATCAAACCGTTGTACTGTAATGAAGTGAAATGAAAAATGTGATACTACCTGTGGAGCGACGCGGAATGTTGACCGGGTAGTTGGAGTTCAATTCGGTAGAGGTTGGCTAGCTGTTGGCTAGCTAGCAGCATTTCCTACGTTAAGGACGACAAATAGCTGGCTAGCTAACCTCGGTAAATTAAGATAATCACTCTAAGTCTACACACTCTAAACTGCACAATTATCTTGGATACGAAGACAGCGAAGACAACTATGTAGCTAGCTGACACTACGCTAATCGAGTCGTTCAGTTGAGTGTAATAGTTTCTACAGTGCTAGTGGACAGTGGATGTTAGCTAGCTGCTTAGCTAGCTGCTGGGCAGATACGTTAGGACGACGAAATACGATAATATGCAATTGTCGTTGATACAAAGACGGCTATGTAGCTAGCTAAGAAGAAATTGCTAAGATAAGACAAATCAAACCGTTGTACTATAACGAAATGTAATGAAATGTAATGAAATGTAATGAAAAGTTATACTACCTGCGGACCGAAGTGTAGATGCATTACATATGCCTCTCTTGCCTCTCTTGGTGATAATGCCTCTCTTGCCTCTCTTGGTGATAATGCCTGCCTAAAGATGACTGTTTCATATTGGTTTACTACATGCCTGCCTAAAGATGACTGTTTCATATTGGTTTACTACATGCCTGCCTAAAGATGACTGTTTCATATTGGTTTACTACATGCCTGCCTAAAGATGACTGTTTCATATTGGTTTACTACATGCCTGCCTAAAGATGACTGTTTCTTATTGGTTTACTACATGCCTGCCTAAAGATGACTGTTTCTTATTGGTTTACTACATGCCTGCCTAAAGATGACTGTTTCTTATTGGTTTACTACATGCCTGCCTAAAGATGACTGTTTCATATTGGTTTACTACATGCCTGCCTAAAGATGACTGTTTCGTATTGGTTTTACTACATGCCTGCCTAAAGATGACTGTTTCATATTGGTTTACTACATGCCTGCCTAAAGATGACTGTTTCTTATTGGTTTACTACATGCCTGCCTAAAGATGACTGTTTCATATCGGTTTACTACATGCCTGCCTAAAGATGACTGTTTCTTATTGGTTTACAACATGCCTGCCTAAAGATGACTGTTTCTTATTGGTTTACTACATGCCTGCCTATAGATGACTGTTTCTTATTGGTTTACTCCATGCCTGCCTAAAGATGACTGTTTCTTATTGGTTTACTACATGCCTGCCTAAAGATGACAGTTTCATATTGGTTTACTACATGCCTGCCTAAAGATGACTGTTTCATATTGGTTTACTACATGCCTGCCTAAAGATGACTGTTTCGTATTGGTTTACTACATGCCTGCCTAAAGATGACTGTTTCATATTGGTTTACTACATGCCTGCCTAAAGATGACTGTTTCTTATTGGTTTACTACATGCCTGCCTAAAGATGACTGTTTCATATCGGTTTACTACATGCCTGCCTAAAGATGACTGTTTCTTATTGGTTTACAACATGCCTGCCTAAAGATGACTGTTTCTTATTGGTTTACTACATGCCTGCCTATAGATGACTGTTTCTTATTGGTTTACTACATGCCTGCCTAAAGATGACTGTTTCTTATTGGTTTACTACATGCCTGCCTAAAGATGACAGTTTCATATTGGTTTACTACATGCCTGCCTAAAGATGACTGTTTCTTATTGGTTTACTACATGCCTGCCTAAAGATGGCTGTTTCATATTGGTTTACTACATGCCTGCCTAAAGATGACTGTTTCTTATTGGTTTACTACATGCCTGCCTAAAGATGACTGTTTCTTATTGGTTTACTACATGCCTGCCTAAAGATGACTGTTTCATATTGGTTTACTACATGCCTGCCTAAAGATGACTGTTTCATATTGGTTTACTACATGCCTGCCATAACTTGTTATGGCTGCAATCCCCTATCGGGATAATTGTCATCAACAACCGCTGAATAGCATAGCGCTACATTCAATAAATATTACTACAAATATTTATATTCATGAAATCACAAGTGCAATATAGGAAAACACAGCTTAGTCTTTTGTTAATCCACCTGTCGTGTCAGATTTTGAAATCATGCTTTACAGCGAAAGCAATCCAAGCGTTTGTGTAAATTTATCGATCGCACGACAAAACATTAAGTACAATTAGCATCAGGAAGCTTGGTCACGAAAAGCAGAAAAGCAATCAAATTAATCATTTACCTTTGATGATCTTCGGATGTTTTCACTCACGAGAATCCCAGTTACACATCACATGTTCCTTTTGTTCCATAAAGATAATTTTTATATCCAAAATACCTCCGTTTGTTTTCGCGTTATGTTCAGAAATCCACAGGAAAGATCGGTCACGACAACGCAGACGAAAATTCCAAATAGTTTCCATAATGTCCACAGAAACATGTCAAACGTTTTTTATAATCAACCCTCAGGTTGTTTTTAAAATATATAATCGATAACATATCAACCGCAAATGTCTTTCACAGTAGAAGAGGGAAAAAGCAATACCTATCCAAATTTTGTTGCGCGAGCAAGACTCATGTGACCACGAGGCGATGTTATCGTTCTGGCTCATTTTTCAAAATAAATGCCTGAAACTATGTCTGAAGACTGTTGACACATTGAGGATGCGATAGGAAAAGGAATCTGGTTCATATCCCTTTAAATCCAGCAAAGGGAGGCTATGGAACATGGAGCTTTCAAAATAGAAGCCACTTCCTGTTTTGAGTTTCCTCAGGGTTTCACCTGCAATATCAGTTCTGTTATACTCACAGACAATATTTTGACAGTTTTGAAACTTTAGAGTGTTTTCTATCCAATACTAATAATAATATACATACATTAGCAACTGAGACTGAGGAGCTGGCCGTTTACAATGGGTACATTTTCATCCAAGCTACTCAATGCTGCCCCTGCAGTCATAAAAGACAAGGTGACTGTTTCCTATTGGTTTGCTGCCTGCCTGCCATAAGGTGACTGTTTCCTATTGGTTTGCTGCCTGCCTGCCATAAGGTGACTGTTTCATATTGGTTTGCTGCCTGCCTGCCATAAGGTGACTGTTTCCTATTGGTTTGCTGCCTGCCTGCCATAAGGTGACTGATTCCTATTGGTTTGCTGCCTGCATGCCATATGGTGACTGATTCCTATTGGTTTGCTGCCTACCTGCCATAAGGTGACTGATTCCTATTGGTTTGCTGCCTGCCATAAGGTGACTGATTCCTTTTGGTTTGCTGCCTGCCTGCCAAAAGGTGACTGATTCCTATTGGTTTGCTGCCTGCCATAAGGTGACTGTTTCCTATTGGTTTGCTGCCTGCCTGCCAAAAGGTGACTGATTCCTATTGGTTTGCTGCCTGCCATAAGGTGACTGTTTCCTATTGGTTTACTGCCTGCCTGCCATAAGGTGACTGTTTCCTATTGGTTTGCTGCCTGCCTGCCATAAGGTGACTGTTTCCTATTGGTTTGCTGCCTGCCTGCCATAAGGTGACTGTTTTCTATTGGTTTGCTGCCTGCCTGCCATAAGGTGACTGTTTCCTATTGGTTTGCTGCCTGCCTGCCATAAGGTGACTGTTTCCTGTTAGTTTGCTGCCTGCCTGCCATAAGGTGACTGTTTCCTATTGGTTTGCTGCCTGCCTGCCATAAGGTGACTGATTCCTATTGGTTTGCTGCCTGCCTGCCATAAGGTGACTGTTTCCTATTGGTTTGCTGCCTGCCTGCCATAAGGTGACTGTTTCCTATTGGTTTGCTGCCTGCCTGCCATAAGATGACTGTTTCATATTGGTTTACTACATGCCTGCCTAAAGATGACTGTTTCTTATTGGTTTACTACATGCCTGCCTAAAGATGACTGTTTCATATTGGTTTACTACATGCCTGCCTAAAGATGACTGTTTCATATTGGTTTACTACATGCCTGCCTAAAGATGACTGTTTCATATTGGTTTACTACATGCCTGCCTAAAGATGACTGTTTCATATTGGTTTACTACATGCCTGCCTAAAGATGACTGTTTCATATTGGTTTACTACATGCCTGCCTAAAGATGACTGTTTCATATTGGTTTACTACATGCCTGCCTAAAGATGACTGTTTCTTATTGGTTTACTACATGCCTGCCTAAAGATGACTGTTTCTTATTGGTTTACTACATGCCTGCCTAAAGATGACTGTTTCTTATTGGTTTACTACATGCCTGCCTAAAGATGACTGTTTCATATTGGTTTACTACATGCCTGCCTAAAGATGACTGTTTCGTATTGGTTTAATACATGCCTGCCTAAAGATGACTGTTTCATATTGGTTTACTACATGCCTGCCTAAAGATGACTGTTTCTTATTGGTTTACTACATGCCTGCCTAAAGATGACTGTTTCATATCGGTTTACTACATGCCTGCCTAAAGATGACTGTTTCTTATTGGTTTACAACATGCCTGCCTAAAGATGACTGTTTCTTATTGGTTTACTACATGCCTGCCTATAGATGACTGTTTCTTATTGGTTTTCTCCATGCCTGCCTAAAGATGACTGTTTCTTATTGGTTTACTACATGCCTGCCTAAAGATGACAGTTTCATATTGGTTTACTACATGCCTGCCTAAAGATGACTGTTTCTTATTGGTTTACAACATGCCTGCCTAAAGATGACTGTTTCTTATTGGTTTACTACATGCCTGCCTATAGATGACTGTTTCTTATTGGTTTACTACATGCCTGCCTAAAGATGACTGTTTCTTATTGGTTTACTACATGCCTGCCTAAAGATGACTGTTTCTTATTGGTTTACTACATGCCTGCCTAAAGATGGCTGTTTCATATTGGTTTACTACATGCCTGCCTAAAGATGACTGTTTCTTATTGGTTTACTACATGCCTGCCTAAAGATGACTGTTTCTTATTGGTTTACTACATGCCTGCCTAAAGATGACTGTTTCATATTGGTTTACTACATGCCTGCCTAAAGATGACTGTTTCATATTGGTTTACTACATGCCTGCCATAACTTGTTATGGCTGCAATCCCCTATCGGGATAATTGTCATCAACAACCGCTGAATAGCATAGCGCTACATTCAATAAATATTACTACAAATATTTATATTCATGAAATCACAAGTGCAATATAGGAAAACACAGCTTAGTCTTTTGTTAATCCACCTGTCGTGTCAGATTTTGAAATCATGCTTTACAGCGAAAGCAATCCAAGCGTTTGTGTAAATTTATCGATCGCACGACAAAACATTAAGTACAATTAGCATCAGGAAGCTTGGTCACGAAAAGCAGAAAAGCAATCAAATTAATCATTTACCTTTGATGATCTTCGGATGTTTTCACTCACGAGAATCCCAGTTACACATCACATGTTCCTTTTGTTCCATAAAGATAATTTTTATATCCAAAATACCTCCGTTTGTTTTCGCGTTATGTTCAGAAATCCACAGGAAAGATCGGTCACGACAACGCAGACGAAAAATTCCAAATAGTTTCCATAATGTCCACAGAAACATGTCAAACGTTTTTTATAATCAACCCTCAGGTTGTTTTTAAAATATATAATCGATAACATATCAACCGCAAATGTCTTTCACAGTAGAAGAGGAAAAGCAATACCTATCCAAATTTTGTTGCGCGAGCAAGACTCATGTGACCACGAGGCGATGTTATCGTTCTGGCTCATTTTTCAAAATAAATGCCTGAAACTATGTCTGAAGACTGTTGACACATTGAGGATGCGATAGGAAAAGGAATCTGGTTCATATCCCTTTAAATCCAGCAAAGGGAGGCTATGGAACATGGAGCTTTCAAAATAGAAGCCACTTCCTGTTTTGAGTTTCCTCAGGGTTTCACCTGCAATATCAGTTCTGTTATAATCACAGACAATATTTTGACAGTTTTGGAAACTTTAGAGTGTTTTCTATCCAATACTAATAATAATATACATACATTAGCAACTGAGACTGAGGAGCTGGCCGTTTACAATGGGCACATTTTCATCCAAGCTACTCAATGCTGCCCCTGCAGTCATAAAAAGACAAGGTGACTGTTTCCTATTGGTTTGCTGCCTGCCTGCCATAAGGTGACTGTTTCCTATTGGTTTGCTGCCTGCCTGCCATAAGGTGACTGTTTCATATTGGTTTGCTGCCTGCCTGCCATAAGGTGACTGTTTCCTATTGGTTTGCTGCCTGCCTGCCATAAGGTGACTGATTCCTATTGGTTTGCTGCCTGCATGCCATATGGTGACTGATTCCTATTGGTTTGCTGCCTACCTGCCATAAGGTGACTGATTCCTATTGGTTTGCTGCCTGCCATAAGGTGACTGATTCCTTTTGGTTTGCTGCCTGCCTGCCAAAAGGTGACTGATTCCTATTGGTTTGCTGCCTGCCATAAGGTGACTGTTTCCTATTGGTTTGCTGCCTGCCTGCCAAAAGGTGACTGATTCCTATTGGTTTGCTGCCTGCCATAAGGTGACTGTTTCCTATTGGTTTACTGCCTGCCTGCCATAAGGTGACTGTTTCCTATTGGTTTGCTGCCTGCCTGCCATAAGGTGACTGTTTCCTATTGGTTTGCTGCCTGCCTGCCATAAGGTGACTGTTTTCTATTGGTTTGCTGCCTGCCTGCCATAAGGTGACTGTTTCCTATTGGTTTGCTGCCTGCCTGCCATAAGGTGACTGTTTCCTGTTAGTTTGCTGCCTGCCTGCCATAAGGTGACTGTTTCCTGTTGGTTTGCTGCCTGCCTGCCATAAGGTGACTGATTCCTATTGGTGTGCTGCCTGCCTGCCATAAGGTGACTGTTTCCTATTGGTTTGCTGCCTGCCTGCCATAAGGTGACTGTTTCCTATTGGTTTGCTGCCTGCCTGCCATAAGGTGACTGTTTCCTATTGGTTTGCTGCCTGCCTGCCATAAGGTGACTGTTTCCTATTGGTTTGCTGCCTTTCTGCCATAAGGTGACTGTTTCCTATTGGTTTGCTGCCTGCCTGCCATAAGGTGACTGTTTCCTATTGGTTTGCTGCCTGCCTGCCATAAGGTGACTGTTTCCTGTTGGTTTGCTGCCTGCCTGCCATAAGGTGACTGTTTCCTATTGGTTTGCTGCCTGCCTGCCATAAGGTGACTGTTTTCTATTGGTTTGCTGCCTGCCTGCCATAAGGTGACTGTTTCCTATTGGTTTGCTGCCTGCCTGCCATAAGGTGACTGTTTCCTGTTAGTTTGCTGCCTGCCTGCCATAAGGTGACTGTTTCCTATTGGTTTGCTGCCTGCCTGCCATAAGGTGACTGATTCCTATTGGTTTGCTGCCTGCCTGCCATAAGGTGACTGTTTCCTATTGGTTTGCTGCCTGCCTGCCATAAGGTGACTGTTTCCTATTGGTTTGCTGCCTGCCTGCCATAAGGTGACTGTTTCCTATTGGTTTGCTGCCTGCCTGCCATAAGGTGACTGTTTCCTATTGGTTTGCTGCCTGCCTGCCATAAGGTGACTGTTTCCTATTGGTTTGCTGCCTGCCTGCCATAAGGTGACTGTTTCCTATTGGTTTGCTGCCTGCCTGCCATAAGGTGACTGTTTCCTGTTGGTTTGCTGCCTGCCTGCCATAAGGTGACTGTTTCCTGTTGGTTTGCTGCCTGCCTGCCATAAGGTGACTGTTTCCTATTGGTTTGCTGCCTGCCTGCCATAAGGTGACTGTTTCCTGTTGGTTTGCTGCCTGACTGCCATAAGGTGACTGTTTCCTATTGGTTTGCTGCCTGCCTGCCATAAGGTGACTGTTTCCTATTGGTTTGCTGCCTGCCTGCCATAAGGTGACTGTTTCCTGTTGGTTTGCTGCCTGCCTGCCATAAGGTGACTGTTTCCTATTGTTTTGCTGCCTGCCTGCCATAAGGTGACTGTTTCCTATTGGTTTGCTGCCTGCCTGCCATAAGGTGACTGTTTCCTATTGGTTTGCTGCCTGCCATAAGGTGACTGTTTCCTATTGGTTTGCTGCCTGCCATAAGGTGACTGTTTCCTATTGGTTTGCTGCCTGCCTGCCTAAAGATGACTGTTTCTTATTGGTTTACAACATGCCTGCCTAAAGATGACTGTTTCTTATTGGTTTACTACATGCCTGCCTATAGATGACTGTTTCTTATTGGTTTACTCCATGCCTGCCTAAAGATGACTGTTTCTTATTGGTTTACTACATGCCTGTCATAAGATGACAGTTTCATATTGGTTTACTACATGCCTGCCTAAAGATGACTGTTTCATATTGGTTTACTACATGCCTGCCTAAAGATGACTGTTTCATATTGGTTTACTACATGCCTGCCTAAAGATGACTGTTTCTTATTGGTTTACTACATGCCTGCCTAAAGATGACTGTTTCATATCGGTTTACTACATGCCTGCCTAAAGATGACTGTTTCTTATTGGTTTACAACATGCCTGCCTAAAGATGACTGTTTCTTATTGGTTTACTACATGCCTGCCTATAGATGACTGTTTCTTATTGGTTTACTACATGCCTGCCTAAAGATGACTGTTTCTTATTGGTTTACTACATGCCTGCCTAAAGATGACTGTTTCATATTGGTTTACTACATGCCTGCCTAAAGATGACTGTTTCATATTGGTTTACTACATGCCTGCCATAACTTGTTATGGCTGCAATTGGTTTACTATCGGGATAATTGTCATCAACAACCGCTGAATAGCATAGCGCTACATTCAATAAATATTACTACAAATATTTATATTCATGAAATCACAAGTGCAATATAGGAAAACACAGCTTAGTCTTTTGTTAATCCACCTGTCGTGTCAGATTTTGAAATCATGCTTTACAGCGAAAGCAATCCAAGCGTTTGTGTAAATTTATCGATCGCACGACAAAACATTAAGTACAATTAGCATCAGGAAGCTTGGTCACGAAAAGCAGAAAAGCAATCAAATTAATCATTTACCTTTGATGATCTTCGGATGTTTTCACTCACGAGAATCCCAGTTACACATCACATGTTCCTTTTGTTCCATAAAGATAATTTTTATATCCAAAATACCTCCGTTTGTTTTCGTTATGTTCAGAAATCCACAGGAAAGATCGGTCACGACAACGCAGACGAAAATTCCAAATAGTTTCCATAATGTCCACAGAAACATGTCAAACGTTTTTTATAATCAACCCTCAGGTTGTTTTTAAAATATATAATCGATAACATATCAACCGCAAATGTCTTTCACAGTAGAAGAGGGAAAAGCAATACCTATCCAAATTTTGTTGCGCGAGCAAGACTCATGTGACCACGAGGCGATGTTATCGTTCTGGCTCATTTTTCAAAATAAATGCCTGAAACTATGTCTGAAGACTGTTGACACATTGAGGATGCGATAGGAAAAGGAATCTGGTTCATATCCCTTTAAATCCAGCAAAGGGAGGCTATGGAACATGG
>NW_027008506.1:0-25000 GCF_036934945.1 Oncorhynchus masou masou | reverse complement strand
AGGTCACTAGGAGTCAACACCATGAGGTACAGAAAGATATCTCTACGGTCATAGTTTCAGGCACAGTTGGTTGGGAACATGGAGTTTAGTGGGACTAAAAAGGGCAATCTGCAATTCAGACAACAACGCTGCGGCACCCCACCACTCTTTTGTTAAACAGTTGCGGCTGGAGAAATGTAACCACTCGCAAATTCCTAGAAAGATGAATTCAAGGATCGGACCATCCATGATCTGTGTGGTTTTGATTTCCTCTCCTTCCCTCAGGGGAGGGCAAGACGTTTGGCCAGTCTGTGAGTCTCAGAATTCTGAAGGGAGACTTCTCTCTGAAATGTTTTTTTTTAAGGGAAACAGGGAAACTTTATGGAATAAAAAGTACATTATTTTCTTTAGTAATGTAGTAAAGTAAAACTAATCAAAAATATAAATAGTAAAGTACAGATATCCCGAAAAACTACTTATGTAGTACTTTAAAGTATTTTTACTTAAGTAAACAAGTAAACACCACTGGACTTTGTACAAAAACGTGTTTCTTATCAGTCACAAGAAAAGAACAATATGAAGAGTTAAAGAGACAAAATGTTTATTATTTATTTAACCTTCATTTTACTAGGCAAGTCAGTTAAGAACAAATTCTTATTTTCAATGACGGCCTAGGAACAGTGGGTTAACTGCCTGTTCAGGGGCAGAATGACAGATTTTGTATCTTGTCAGCTCGGGGATTTGAACTTGTGATCTTTTGGTTACTAGTCCAATGCTCTAACCACTAGGCTACACTGCCGCCCCGCGGTGAAGAACATAGCCAAGCTGTTGCATATGTTTCTGGGAGGACTGAGGGAACACTCTCAGTATGCTGTGGCCCTGCAGGAAGTCAAAGTCAAACACCAAATTATTTAGAGGCGTTAGTTCTCTTTTGCAAACTTTAAATTAATTTAATTAGATCCAGTACCAGTCAAAAGTTTGAGACACACCTACTCATTCAAGGTTTTTTATTTTTTACTATTTTCTAAAATTGTAGAACACGCCCAATTTTTCAGTTTTTGATTTGTTAAAAAAGTTTGAAATATCCAATAAATGTCGTTCCACTTCATGATTGTGTCCCACTTGTTGATTCTTCACAAAAAAAACACAGTTTTATATCTTTATGTTTGAAGCCTGAAATGTGGCAAAAGGTCGCAAAGTTCAAGGGGGCCGAATACTTTCGCAAGGCACTGTATGTACTAACTCAGAAAGTGTTAAACAATCTAAATACAGTTGATATTCTTCAAAGTAGCCACCCTTTGCCTTGATGAATGAGTGTCCAAACTTCTGACATACTACTTCATGTGTATGTGAACCCTTTGTAATTACCTGGATTTCTGCATAAATTGGTCATAGTTTTTACCTGATCTGCATCTAAGCCACAATAATAGACAAAACACAGTCTGCTTAAACTAATAACAAACAATTATACATTTTCATGTCTTTATTGAACACACCGTGTAAACATTCACAGAGCAGTGTGGGGAAAGTATGTGAACCCTTGGATTTAATAACTGGCTGACCTTCCTTTGGCAGCAATAACCTCAACCAAACATTTTCTGTAGTTGTGGATCAGATCGGCACAACGGTCAAAGGAGGAATTTTAGACCGTTCCTCAACAAAACTCTTTCAGTTCATCAATATTCTTGAGATGTCTGGTGTGAACCGTTCTCGAGGTCATGTCACCAAATCAGATTGAGGTCAGGCCGTATCTTCTACTGTTTAAGCCATTCCGTTGTTGATTTACTGTTTTGTGTTTCTGAGTCGTTGTCCTGTTGAATTTAAAATTTACGGCAACAGACATATACTACAAAATACACAATGTGGACCCAGAGGATCTCACTTCAAAGTATTCATTAAAACACATATTTCCAAAGTGGCCATTGATGGTAAAAACAATAACACAATGATTAAAAGACGAGACAAAATTACAAACAACCATAAATACATTCATTTATATTGACGTCCTAAAAAAGTGTCACTATTCACTGCACGTGTCCCTAACCTTAAAAAAATAAAAAATACAAAAATACAAAAATCAACCGTATTCATTTCACATTAAAACAATCTATTAATTGCACATCATACCGATCCTTCAAATCAATACACCTGACCAGCACTAGGGGGCAGTGGAGTTGTTTCTCTTACTTAGACAACCTTTTCCAAAGGAAAACTTTTGCCTGCTTTTTAAAGCTATTTTAACTTTTTAAATGTGCTTGATCTCCAAGGGGAGGCTATTCCCATAGACAAATGCCTGGTTGGAAAAACGTGCTGAACTTTCTCCATTTGTAGACATTTTTTCTTACCGACACCTGATGAACATCAAGGCTTTTAGAGATACTTTTGTAATCCTTTCTAGCTTTATGCAAGTCAACAATTTTTCATCTTAGGTCTTCTGAGATCTCTTTTGTTCAAGGCAGGGTTCACATCAAACAATGCTTCTGGTGAATAGCAAACACAAATTTTGTGAGTGTTTTTTATAGGGCAAGGCAGCTCTAACCCACATCTCCAATCTGGTCTCATTGATTGGACTCCACCTGACTCCAATCAGCTTTTGGAGAGGTCATTAGCCTATGGGGGTTCAGATACGTTTTCCATCCTCCACTGTGAATGTTTAAATGATGTATTCAGTATAGACAAGAAAAATACAATCATTTGTGTGTTATTAGTTGAAGCACACTGTGTTTGTCTATTATTGTGACTTAGAAGAAGATCAGATGTAATTTTATGACCAATTTATTCAGAAATCCAGGTATTTCCAAAGTGTTCACATACGGTTTCTTGCCACTGTGTATGTTTTTAACTATACTGAAACGAGTAGTATTTCACCTGTATTCATTACTATCTCTATCTCTTATTCTCTCTCCCCCTTTCTGTCTCTCTTTCTCTCACCCCGTCTCTCCCTCTCACCCCCCTCTCTCCCTCCCACCTCCCTCTCATCCCCCCCTCTCTCTCGCCCCATCTCTACCTCTCTTTCCCTCTCTCCCCCATCTCTCTCCATCTCTCCTTCGCCCCATCTCTCTCCCGCTCTCTCCATCTCTCTCCATCTCTCTCTCCATCTCTCTCCCGCATCTCTCTTCATCTCTCTCTCTCTCCCTCTCTCCCTCTCTCCCTCTCTCTCCCTCTCTCTCTCTCTCTCTCTCTCTGTCTCTCTGTCTCTTTCTCTCTCTCTCTCTCTCTCTCTCTCTCTCTCTCTCTCTCTCTGTCTCTCTCCATCTCTCTCTCTCTCTCTCTCTCTCTCTCTCTCTCTCTCTCTCTCTGTCTCTCTCCATCTCTCTCTCTCTCTCTCTCTCTCTCTCTCTCTGTCTCTCTTCATTTCTCTCTCTCTCTGTCTCTCTCCATCTCTCTCTCTCTCCATCTCTCTCTCTCTCTCTCTCTGTCTCTCTCCATCTCTCTCTCTCTCTCTCTGTCTCTCTCCATCTCTCTCTCTCTCTCTGTCTCTCTCCATCTCTCCATCTCTCCATCTCTCTCTCTCTCTCTCTTTTCTCTCTCTCTCTCTCTCTCTAGATAACCCTACGTTTCTGAGCTTTAAGAAAGGTTAGCTGTTAGTCCTCATTAAAGACGATGAGCTGACTGTCGGCCGCGGCTGGATCAAGGGCAAGAACGAACGCACCAGTAAGACGGGGGCAGTCCCCACCGACGCTATCCTGGTCCTGCCCACTCTCACTAAACCCACCAATGAAGTTATGGTATGAACACATAGTCCTGCCCACTCTCACTAAACCCACCAATGAAGTCATGGTATGAACACATAGTCCTGCCCACTCTCACTAAACCCACCGATGAAGTCATGGTATGAACACATAGTCCTGCCCACTCTTACTAAACCCACCGATGAAGTCATGGTATGAACACATAGTCCGTATGTTTCTGAAGTGGATAATCATTCAACATTATCTTCAAGAGCATCTTTGGAATCACATGAAAATGACATTTGTAGTCCTTTAGCATTCTTATTCAGAGCGACTTACCCTGGCCTTCACTGATATCCTTATACTGAGTTATCGCTACCTACATTTCTATCCAAACCAAGGTGTCATGAACAGTAGAGCCGTCGGAAGATTAAAAAGATATGGAATAAGTGCATATATATGGAATATGTGCAAATGTATGAGTGCAAATATATGGAATAAGTGCATATATATGGAAAAAGTGCAAATATATGGTATAAGTGCAAATATATGGAATAAGTGCAAAGATATGGAATAAGTGCAAATATATGGAATAAGTGCATATATATGGAATAAGTGCAAAGATATGGAATAAATTCAAATATATGGAATAAGTGCAAATATATGGAATAAGTGCATATATATGGAATAAGTGCAAAGATATGGAATAAGTGCAAATATATGGAATAAGTGCATATATATGGAATAAGTGCAAAGATATGGAATAAATTCAAATATATGGAATAAGTGCAAAGTTATGGAATAAGTGCAAAGATATGGAATAAGTGCAAAGATATGGAATAAGTGCAAAGTTATGGAATAAGTGCAAATATATGGAATACGTGCAAATATATGGAATAAGTGCTAAGATATAGAATAAGTGCAACGATATGTAATACGTGCAAATATATGGAATAAGTGCAAATATATGGAATAAGTGCAAATATATGGAATAAGTGCAAATATATGTAACACGTGCAAATATATGGAATAAGTGCAAACCATTTTGTCTGGATAAGAGGATACATCCCCTTTTGTTATCACGTGTCACAGATCCCACCGGAACTTTCCTCACGCACACCTGTCCCCTGTTCACCTGTCCCCTGTTTACCTGTCCCCTGTCCACCTGTCCCCTGTCCACCTGTCCCCTGTTCACCTCTCCCCTGTTTCACCTGTCCCCTGTTCACCTGTCCCCTGTTCACCTGTCCTCTTTTCACCTGTCCCCTGTTCACCTCTCCCCTGTTCACCTCTCCCCTGGTCACCTGTCCCCTATTCACCTCTCCCCTGTATTCACCTGTCCCCTGTTCACCTGTCCCCCATTCTCCTGTCCCCTGTACACCTGTCCCCTGTATTCACCTGTCCCCTGTTCACCTGTCCCCAATTCACCTGTCCCCAATTCACCTGTCCCCTGTTCGCCTCTCCCCTGGTTCACCTGTCCCCTATTCACCTCTCCCCTGTATTCACCTGTCCCCTGTTCACCTGTCCCCTGTTCACCTCTCCCCTGTTCACCTGTCACATATTCTCCTGTCCCCTGTTCACCTGTCCCCTATTCTCCTGTCCCCTGTTCACGTGTCCCCTGTTCACCTCTGCCCTTTTCACCTGTCCCCTATTCTCCTGTCCCCTGTTCACCTGTCCCCTATTCTCCTGTCCCCTGTTCACCTGTCCCCTATTCTCCTGTCCCCTGTTCACCTGTCCCCTATTCTCCTGTCCCCTGTTCACCTGTCCCCCGTTTTAATACTGTTTTCAGGTATGTGTTGCTACCTTTCCATGACCTGTGTGTACCTATCCTGGGTGTTGCTACCTTTCCATGACCTGTGTGTACCTATCCTGGGTGTTGCTACCTTTCCATGACCTGTGTGTACCTATCCTGGGTGTTGCTACCTTTCCATGACCTGTGTGTACCTATCCTGGGTGTTGCTACCTTTCCATGACCTGTGTGTACCTATCCTGGGTGTTGCTACCTTTCCATGACCTGTGTGTACCTATCCTGGGTGTTGCTACCTTTCCATGACCTGTGTGTACCTATCCTGGGTGTTGCTACCTTTCCATGACCTGTGTGTACCTATCCTGGGTGTTGCTACCTTTCCATGACCTGTGTACCTATCCTGGGTGTTGCTACCTTTCCATGACCTGTGTGTACCTATCCTGGGTGTTGCTACCTTTCCATGACCTGTGTGTACCTATCCTGGGTGTTGCTACCTTCCATGACCTGTGTGTACCTATCCTGGGTGTTGCTACCTTTCCATGACCTGTGTGTACCTATCCTGGGTGTTGCTACCTTTCCATGACCTGTGTGTACCTATCCTGGGTGTTGCTACCTTTCCATGACCTGTGTGTACCTATCCTGGGTGTTGCTACCTTTCCATGACCTGTGTGTACCTATCCTGGGTGTTGCTACCTTTCCATGACCTGTGTGTACCTATCCTGGGTGTTGCTACCTTTCCATGACCTGTGTGTACCTATCCTGGGTGTTGCTACCTTCCATGACCTGTGTACCTATCCTGGGTGTTGCTACCTTCCATGACCTGTGTGTACCTATCCTGTGTTGCTACCTTTCCATGACCTGTGTGTACCTATCCTGGGTGTTGCTACCTTTCCATGACCTGTGTGTACCTATCCTGGGTGTTGCTACCTTTCCATGACCTGTGTGTACCTATCCTGGGTGGTTTTAATACTGTTTTAATGTTTCAACAGGTGTGATGTGGCGAGCTAATAACGTTTCAACAGGTGTGATGTGGCGAGCTAATAACGTTTCAACAGGTGTGATGTGGCGAGCTAATAACGTTTCAACAGGTGTGATGTGGCGAGCTAATAACGTTTCAACAGGTGTGATGTGGCGAGCTAATAACGCTTCAACAGGTGTGATGTGGCGAGCTAATAACGCTTTCAACAGGTGTGATGTGGCGAGCTAATAACGCTTCAACAGGTGTGATGTGGCGAGCTAATAACGCTTCAACAGGTGTGATGTGGCGAGCTAATAACGTTTCAACAGGTGTGATGTGGCGAAAGCTAATAACGTTCAACAGGTGTGATGTGGCGAAGCTAATAACGCTTTCAACAGGTGTGATGTGGCAGCTAATAACGTTTCAACAGGTGTGATGTGGCGAGCTAATAACGTTTCAACAGGTGTGATGTGGCGAGCTAATAACGCTTTCAACAGGTGTGATGTGGTGAGCTAATAACGCTTCAACAGGTGTGATGTGGCGAGCTAATAACGTTTCAACAGGTGTGATGTGGCGACTAATAACGTTTCAACAGGTGTGATGTGGCGAGCTAATAACGCTTTCAACAGGTGTGATGTGGCGAGCTAATAACGCTTCAACAGGTGTGATGTGGCTAATAGCTAATAACGTTGCAACAGGTGTGATGTGGCGAGCTAATAACGCTTCAACAGGTGTGATGTGGCGAGCTAATAACGTTTCAACAGGTGTGATGTGGCGAGCTAATAACGCTTCAACAGGTGTGATGTGGCGAGCTAATAACGCTTCAACAGGTGTGATGTGGCGAGCTAATAACGCTTCAACAGGTGTGATGTGGCGAGCTAATAATGTTTCAACAGGTGTGATGTGGCGAGCTAATAACGCTTTCAACAGGTGTGATGTGGCGAGCTAATAACGTTTCAACAGGTGAGATGTGGCGAGCTAATAACGTTTCAACAGGTGTGACGTGGCGAGCTAATAACGTTTCAACAGGTGTGATGTGGCGAGCTAATAACGTTTCAACAGGTGTGACGGGCGAGCTAATAACGTTTCAACAGGTGTGATGTGGCGAGCTAATAACGTTTCAACAGGTGTGATGTGGCGAGCTAATAACGTTTCAACAGGTGTGATGTGGCGAGCTAATAACGTTTCAACAGGTGTGATGTGGCGAGCTAATAACGTTTCAACAGGTGTGATGTGGCGAGCTAATAACGTTTCAACAGGTGTGATGTGGCGAGCTAATAACGTTTCAACAGGTGTGATGTGGCGAGCTAATAACGTTTCAACAGGTGAGATGTGGCGAGCTAATAACGTTTCAACAGGTGTCATGTGGCGAGCTAATAACGTTTCAACAGGTGAGATGTGGTGAGCTAATAACGTTTCAACAGGTGACATCACTCTCTGAGACCTTGACTTAGTTGTTCCCCTTGCAGAGCCACAGCTTTTGTGGAACGATAGGAAACTCTGGACGGTTCTGATGTCTAGCCTGGCTTTGTTTACATGATGTCTGGGTATGTTTACATGATGTCTAGCCTGGGTTTGTTTACATGATGTCTTGCCTGGGTTTGTTTACATGATATCTTGCCTGGGTTTGTTTACATGATGTCTAGCCTGGCTTTGTTTACATGATGTCTGGGTATGTTTACATGATGTCTTGCCGGTGTTTGTTTACATGATGTCTAGCCTGGCTTTGTTTACATGATGTCTGGGTATGTTTACATGATGTCTTGACTGGGTTTGTTTACATGATGTCTGGGTTTGTTTACATGATGTCTTGCCTGGGTTTGTTTACATGACGCCTGGGTATGTTTACATGATGTCTTGACTGGGTTTGTTTACATGATGTCTTGCCTGGGTTTGTTTACATGATGTCTTGCCTGGGTTTGTTTACATGATGTCTTGCCTGGGTTTGTTTACATGATATCTCGCCTGGGTTTGTTTACATGATGTCTAGCCTGGGTTTGTTTACATGATGTCTGGGTTTGTTTACATGATGTCTAGCCTGGGTTTGTTTACATGATGTCTTACCTGGGTTTGTTTACATGATGTCTAGCCTGGGTTTGTTTACATGATGTCTGGGTTTGTTTACATGATGTCTAGCCTGGGTTTGTTTACATGATGTCTGGGTTTGTTTACATGATGTCTAGCCTGGGTTTGTTTACATGATGTCTTGCCTGGGTTTGTTTACATGATGTCTTGCCTGGGTTTGTTTACATGATGTCTAGCCTGGGTTTGTTTACATGATGTCTAGCCTGGGTTTGTTTACATGATGTCTTGCCTGGGTTTGTTTACATGATATCTTGCCTGGGTTTGTTTACATGATGTCTAGCCTGGGTTTGTTTACATGATGTCTGGGTTTGTTTACATGATGTCTAGCCTGGGTTTGTTTACATGATGTCTGGGTTTGTTTACATGATGTCTAGCCTGGGTTTGTTTACATGATGTCTGGGTTTGTTTACATGATGTCTTGCCTGGGTTTGTTTACATGATGTCTTGCCTGGGTTTGTTTACATGATGTCTAGCCTGGGTTTGTTAACATGATATCTTGCCTGGGTTTGTTTACATGATGTCTTGCCTGGGTTTGTTTACATGATGTCTTGCCTGGGTTTGTTTACATGATGTCTAGCCTGTTTTGTTTACATGATGTCTTGCCTGGGTTTGTTTACATGATGTCTAGCCTGGGTTTGTTTACATGATGTCTTGCCTGGGTTTGTTTACATGATGTCTTGCCTGGGTTTGCTTTGTCGCCCTGATAGTTCTTAATCACAAATTATGTAAATAACATTTACTGAGTCTGGCTTGAATGTTCTGGAACGGTAGGTAGCTAGCTAGCACTCACTCACCTGGCTGCTAGCACGTCATGAAAAGTTGTCTGCTTGACTAAAACATATATTGTATTTACTTTGCCACCATGGCCTTTTTTTGCCTTTACCTCCCTCATCTCACCTCATTTGCTAACATCGTATATAGACTTGTTTATACTGTATTATTGACTGTATGTTTGTTTTACTCCATGTGTAACTCTGTGTCGTTGTATGTGTCGAACTGCTTTGCTTTATCTTGGCCAGGTCGCAATTGTAAATGAGAACTTGTTCTCAACTTGCCTACCTGGTTAAATAAAGGTGAAATAAATAAATAAATAAAATATAGTGATATATGTCTCCTATAGTTATATATGGTATGCTCTCTATAGTGATATATGTCCCCTATAGTGATAAATGTCCCCTATAGTGATATATGTCCCCTATAGTGATATATGTCCTCTATAGTGATATATGTCTATAGTTATTTACGGTATGTTCTCTATAGTGATATATGTCCCTATAGTGATATATGTCCCCTATAGTGATATATGTCCCCTATAGTGATATATGTCCCCTATAGTGATATATGTCCTCTATAGTGATATATGTCTATAGATATATACGGTATGTTCTCTATAGTGATATATGTCCCCTATAGTGATATATGTCCTCTATAGTGATATATGTCCCCTATAGTTATATACGGTATGTCCCCTATAGTTATATATGTCCCCTATAGTGATATATGTCCCCTATAGTGATATATGTCCCCTATAGTGATATATGTCTCCTATAGTGATATATGTCCCCCATAGTGATATATGTCCTCTATAGTGATATATGTCCCCTATAGTGATATATGTCCTCTATAGTGATATATGTCCCCTATAGTGATATATGTCCCCTATAGCGATATATGTCCCCTATAGTGATATATGTCCCCTGTAGTGATATATGTCTCCTATAGTTATATACGGTTTGTTCTCTATAGTGATATATGTCCCCTATAGTGATATATGTCCCCTATAGTGATATATGTCCCCTATAGTGATATATGTCTCCTATAGTTATATACGGTATGTTCTCTATAGTGATATATGTCCCCTATAGTGATATATGTCCTCTATAGTGATATATGTCCCCTATAGTGATATATGTCCCCTATAGTGATATATGTCTCCTATAGTTATATACGGTATGTTCTCTATAGTGATATATGTCCCCTATAGTGATATATGTCCCCTATAGTGATATATGTCCTCTATAGTGATATATGTCCCCTATAGTGATATATGTCCCCTGTAGTGATATATGTCCTCTATAGTGATATATGTACCCTATAGTGATATATGTCCCCTATAGTGATATATGTCTCCTATAGTTATATACGGTATGTTTTCTATAGTGACATATGTCCCCTATAGTGATATATGTCCCCTATAGTGATATATGTCCTCTATAGTGATACATGTCCTCTATAGTGATATATATTTCCACTAGAGTAATATATGTCCTCTATAGTGATATATGTCTATAGTTATATACTGTATGTTCTCTATAGTGATATATGTCCCCTATAGTGATATATGTCCCCTATAGTGATATATGTCTCATATAGTTATATACGGTATGTTCTCTATAGTGATGTATGTCCCCTATAGTGATATATGTCCCCTGTAGTGATATATGTCTCCTATAGTTATATACGGTATGTTCTCTATAGTGATACATGTCCCCTATAGTGATATATGTCCCCTTTAGTGATATATGTCTCCTATAGTTATATACGGTATGTTCTCTATAGTGATATATGTCCCCTATAGTGATATATGTCCCCTATAGTGATATATGTCCTCTATAGTGATATATGTCCCCTATAGTGATATATGTCCCCTATAGTGATATATGTCCCCTGTAGTGATATATGTCTCCTATAGTGATATATGTCCCCTATAGGGATATATGTCTCATATAGTTATATACGGTATGTTCTCTATAGTGATATATGTCCCCTATAGTAATAAATGTCCCCTATAGTGATATATGTCCCCTATAGTGATAAATGTCCCCTATAGTGATATATGTCCCCTATAGTGATATATGTCCCCTATAGTGATATATGTCTCCTATAGTTATATACGGTATGTTCTCTATATCGATATATGTCCCCTATAGTGATATATGTCCCCTATGTCTATAGTTATATACGGTATGTTCTCTATAGTGATATATGTCCCCTATAGTGATATATGTCCTCTATAGTGATATATGTCCTCTATAGTGATATATGTCCCCTGTAGTGATATATGTCTCCTATAGTTATATACATGTTCTCTATAGTGATATATGTCCCCTATAGTGATATATGTCCTCTATAGTGATATATGTCCTCTATAGTGATATATGTCCCCTGTAGTGATATATGTCTCCTATAGTTATATACGGTATGTTCTCTATAGTGATATATGTCCCCTATAGTGATATATGTCCTCTATAGTGATATATGTCCTCTATAGTGATATATGTCCCCTATAGTGATATATGTCCCCTGTAGTGATATATGTCCTCCATAGTGATATATGTCCCCTGTAGTGATATATGTCCTCTATAGTGATATATGTCTCCTATAGTTATATACGGTATGTTCTCCATAGTGATACATGTCCCCTATAGTGATATATGTCCCCTATAGTGATATATGTCCTCTATAGTGATATATGTCCCCTATAGTGATATATGTCCCCTGTAGTGATATATGTCCTCTATAGTGATATATGTACCCTATAGTGATATATGTCCCCTATAGTGATATATGTCCCCTATAGTGATATATGTCTCCTATAGTTATATACGGTATGTTTTCTATAGTGATATATGTCCCCTATAGTGATATATGTCCCCTATAGTGATATATGTCCTCTATAGTGATACATGTCCTCTATAGTGATATATATTTCCACTAGAGTAATATATGTCCTCTATAGTGATATATGTCTATAGTTATATACTGTATGTTCTCTATAGTGATATATGTCCCCTATAGTGATATATGTCCCCTATAGTGATATATGTCCCCTATAGTGATACATGTCCTCTATAGTGATATATGTCCCATATAGTGATATATGTCCCATATAGTGATATATGTCCTCTATAGTGATATATGTCCCCTGTAGTGATATATGTCTCCTATAGTGATATATGTCCCCTATAGTGATATATGTCTCATATAGTTATATACGGTATGTTCTCTATAGTGATGTATGTCCCCTATAGTGATATATGTCCCCTGTAGTGATATATGTCTCCTATAGTTATATACGGTATGTTCTCTATAGTGATATATGTCCCCTATAGTGACATATGTCCCCTTTAGTGATATATGTCTCCTATAGTTATATACGGTATGTTCACTATAGTGATATATGTCCCCTATAGTGATATATGTCCCCTATAGTGATATATGTCCTCTATAGTGATATATGTCCCCTATAGTGATATATGTCCCCTATAGTGATATATGTCCCCTGTAGTGATATATGTCTCCTATAGTGATATATGTCCCCTATAGGGATATATGTCTCATATAGTTATATATGTCCCCTATAGTGATATATGTCCCCTATAGTGATATATGTCTCCTATAGTTATATACGGTATGTTCTCTATAGTGATATATGTCCCCTATAGTGATATATGTCCCCTATGTCTATAGTTATATACGGTATGTTCTCTATGGTGATATATGTCCCCTATAGTGATATATGTCTCCTATAGTTATATACGGTATGTTCTCTATGGTGATATATGTCCCCTATAGTGATATATGTCCTCTATAGTGATATATGTCCTCTATAGTGATATATGTCCCCTGTAGTGATATATGTCTCCTATAGTTATATACGGTATGTTCTCTATAGTGATATATGTCCCCTATAGTGATATATGTCCTCTATAGTGATATATGTCCTCTATAGTGATATATGTCCCCTGTAGTGATATATGTCTCCTATAGTTATATACGGTATGTTCTCTATAGTGATATATGTCCCCTATAGTGATATATGTCCTCTATAGTGATATATGTCCTCTATAGTGATATATGTCCCCTATAGTGATATATGTCCCCTGTAGTGATATATGTCCTCTATAGTGATATATGTCCCCTGTAGTGATATATGTCCTCTATAGTGATATATGTCCCCTGTGGTGATATATGTCCTCTATAGTGATATATGTCCTCTATAGTGATATATGTCCCCTATAGTGATATATGTCCTCTATAGTGATATATGTCCCCTGTAGTGATATATGTCCTCTATAGTGATATATGTCTCCTATAGTTATATACGGTATGTTCTCCATAGTGATACATGTCCCCTATAGTGATATATGTCCCCTGTAGTGATATATGTCCTCTATAGTGATATATGTCTCCTATAGTTATATACGGTATGTTCTCTATAGTGATATATGTCCCCTATAGTGATATATGTCCTCTATAGTAATATATGTCCCCTATAGTGATATATGTCCTCTATAGTGATATATGTCCCCTGTAGTGATATATGTCTCCTATAGTCATATACGGTATGTTCTCTATAGTGATATATGTCCCCTATAGTGATATATGTCCCCTGTAGTGATATATGTCCTCTATAGTGATATATGTCTCCTATAGTTATATACGGTATGTTCTCTATAGTGATATATGTCCCCTATTGTGATATATGTCCTCTATAGTGATATATGTCCCCTGTAGAGATATATGTATCCTATAGTTATATACGGTATGTTCTCTATAGTGATATATGTCCCCTATAGTGATATATGTCCCCTATAGTGATATATGTCCTCTATAGTGATATATGTCCCCTATAGCGATATATGTCCCCTATAGGGATATATGTCCCCTGTAGTGATATATGTCTCCTATAGTGATATATGTCCCCTATAGGGATATATGTCTCATATAGTTATATACGGTATGTTCTCTATAGTGATATATGTCCCCTATAGTGATAAATGTCCCCTATAGTGATATATGTCCTCTATAGTGATATATGTCCCCTGTATTGATATATGTCTCCTATAGTTATATACGGTATGTTCTCTATAGTGATATATGTCCCCTATAGTGATATATGTCCCCTGTAGTGATATATGTCCTCTATAGTGATATATGTCTCCTATAGTTATATACGGTATGTTCTCTATAGTGATATATGTCCCCTATTGTGATATATGTTCTCTATAGTAATATATGTCCCCTATAGTGATATATGTCCTCTATAGTGATATATGTCCCCTATAGTGATATATGTCCTCTAAAGTGATATATGTCCCCTATAGTGATATATGTCCCCTATAGTGATATATGTCCTCTATAGTGATATATGTCCCCTATAGTGATATATGTCCTCTATAGTGATATTTGTCCCCTGTAGTGATATATGTCTCCTATAGTTATATACGGTATGTTTTCTGTAGTGATATATGTCCCCTATAGTGATATATGTCCCCTGTAGTGATATATGTTCTCTATGGTGATATATGTCCCCTATAGTGATATATGTCCTCTATAGTGATATATGTCCCCTATAGTGATATATATCCTCTATAGTGATATATGTCCCCTATAGTGATATATGTCTCCTATAGTTATATACAGTATGTTCTCTATAGTTATATAGTCTGTCACATACAGTGCATGCATTGTACAGTGTAGGCTGAGGTTAGAAAAGCCTGTTTCGGTGGTTAAATAATGATGTGATTTGCATCAAGATCAGAGAAGCCTGTTTCAGTGGTTATTAAGTAACTGTGCTTGAGTTTCATCACACTAATACATAACGTTGTTCGGTCTCCACTGCAACCCTCAGGCTGTCCTCTTCTAGATATACAGGTAACGGCCCAAATAAACACCTACATACAGTGTGTTAATAAGGGCGTTGGGTCACCGTGAGCAGCCAGAGCACATTCAATGCACCGTGGCATAGATTCTACAGGGTCTGGACCTCCTATCTGGGGACCAGAAATTCCATCAGTTTGTGTTTTGTGTTTGGTGATTGGTGCTTGGTGTTTTGTGTTTTGTGTTTGGTGATTGGTGCTTGGTGCTTGGTGCTTGGTGTTTGGTGCTTGGTGTTTGGTGATTGGTGTTTGTTGTTTGGTGATTGGTGATTGGTGCTTGGTGATTGGTGATTGGTGCTTGGTGCTTGGTGCTTGGTGCTTGGTGTTTGGTGCTTGGTGTTTGGTGATTGGTGTTTGTTGTTTGGTGATTGGTGATTGGTGCTTGGTGATTGGTGATTGGTGCTTGGTGCTTGGTGTTTGGTGATTGGTGATTGGTGCTTGGTGATTGGTGCTTGGTGATTGGTGATTGGTGATTGGTGCTTGGTGTTTGGTGATTGGTGCTTGGTGTTTGGTGATTGGTGATTGGTGCTTGGTGTTTGGTGATTGGTGTTTGGTGATTGGTGATTGGTGTTTGGTGATTGGTGATTGGTGATTGGTGATTAGTGCTTGGTGTTTGGTGATTGGTGATTGGTGCTTGGTGTTTGGTGATTGGGGCTTGGTGTTTGGTGATTGGTGATTGGTGCTTGGTGTTTGGTGATTGGTGATTGGTGTTTGGTGATTGGTGATTGGTGATTGGTGCTTGGTGTTTGGTGATTGGTGCTTGGTGTTTGGTGATTGGTGGAAAACACTGTCTCCGGTGCTTGGTTCCGTTCAAACAAGGTTGAGACCTGGTGACTGAGTCGGCCATATGGTTTATATAATGGCCTGCCCAGCATTTTTATACATGACCCTAAGCATGATGGGATGTTAATTGTTAATTAACTCAGGCCCTGGTAAAAAGTGGTGCGTTATATTTATTGTATTTTACTTATTTATTTCACCTTTATTTCACCTTTATTTAACCAGGTAGGCTAGTTGAGAACAAGTTCTCATTTACAACTGCGACCTGGCCAAGATAAAGCAAAGCAGTGCGACACAAACAACACAGAGTTACACATGTGAAGTAATTACAATTTAGCAAATGAACACTGGAGTGATAGATGAGCAGATGATGAGCAGATGGTGATGTGCAAGCAGTGATAATGGTGTGCAAAACAGCAGAAAAGTAAAAAACAATATGGGGACGAGGTAGGTAGAAATGAGGTACGTGGAAATGAGGTAGGGGGAAATGAGGTAGGTGGAAATGAGGTAGGTGGAAATGAGGTAGGGGAAAACGAGGTAGGGGAAAATGAGGTAGGTGGAAATGAGGTAGGGGAAAATGAGGTAGGGGGAAATGAGGTAGGTGGAAATGAGGTAGGGGAAAATGAGGTAGGGGGAAATGAGGTAGGTGGAAATGAGGTAGGGGGAAATGAGGTAGGTGGAAATGAGGTAGGGGAAATGAGGTAGGGGGCGAGGTAGGGGGGAAATGAGGTAGTGCAAATGAGGTAGGGGGAAATGAGGTAGGGGGAAATGAGGTAGGGGAAATTAGGGGGGAAATGAAAGGGGAAATGAGGTAGGGGGAAATGAGGTAGGGAAGTGGAGGGGAAATGAGGTAGGGGGAAATGAGGTAGGGGCAATGAGGTAGGGGGCAATGAGGTAGGGGAAATGAGGTAGGGGGAAAAACAGCAATGAGGTATGTGGAAATAAGGTAGGGGGAAATGAGGTAGGGGGGAATGAGGTAGGTGGAAATGAGTAGGGGGAAATGAGGTAGGTGGAAATGAGGTAGGGGAAATGAGGTAGGGGGAAATGAGGTAGGTGGAAATGAGGTAGGGGGGAAATGAGGTAGGGGGCAATGAGGTAGGGGGAAATGAGGTAGGGGAAATGAGGTAGGGGGGAAATGAAAGGTAGGGGAAATGAGGTAGGGGGAAATGAGGTAGGGGGAAATGAGGTAGGGGGAAATAAGGTAGGGGGAAATGAGGTAGGGGGAAATGAGGTAGGTGGAAATGAGGTAGGGGGGAAATGAGGTAGGTGGAAATGAGGTAGGGGGAAATGAGGTAGGTGGAAATGAGGTAGGTGGAAATGAGGTAGGGGGGAAATAAGGTAGGGGGAAATGAGGTAGGGGGGAAATGAGGTAGGGGGAAATGAGGTAGGGGGCAAATGAGGTAGGGGGAAATGAGGTAGGTGGAAATGAGGTAGGGGTAAATGAGGTAGGGGAAATGAGGTAGGGGGAAATGAGGTAGGGGGAAATAAGGTAGGGGGAAATGAGGTAGGGGAAATGAGGTAGGTGGAAATGAGGTAGGGGAAATGAGGTAGGTGGAAATGAGGTAGGGGGAAATGAGGTAGGGGGAAATGAGGTAGGGGGAAAATGAGGTAGGGGGAAATGAGGTAGGTGGAAATGAGGTAGGTGGAAATGAGGTAGGAAATAGGGTGACATTTGAGACTCATACACAGACAGGATAGAAACCTTCAGGGCTCAGTAACACCTCATGTTGTAGATCATGTGACTCAGACTGTGGGTTCTCTTTTCAGGTCATGTGACTCAGACTGTGGGTTCTCCTTTCAGGTCATGTGACTCAGACTGTGGGTTCTCCTTTCAGGTCATGTGACTCAGACTGTGGGTTCTCTTTTCAGGTCATGAGACTCAGACTGTGGGTTCTCCTTTCAGGTCATGTGACTCAGACTGTGGGTTCTCCTTTCAGGTCATGTGACTCAGACTGTGGGTTCTCTTTTCAGGTCATGTGACTCAGACTGTGGGTTCTCCTTTCCGGTCATGTGACTCAGACTGTGGGTTCTCCTTTCAGGTCATGTGACTCAGACTGTGGGTTCTCTTTTCAGGTCATGTGACTCAGACTGTGGGTTCTCTTTTCAGGTCATGTGACTCAGACTGTGGGTTCTCTTTTCAGGTCATGTGACTCAGACTGTGGGTTCTCTTTTCAGGTCATGTGACTCAGACTGGGTTCTTTTTTCAGGTTATGTGACTCAGACTGGGATATCTTTTCAGGTCATGTGCATGTAGTAACCAGTAGTGACCAGTAGTGACCAGTAGTGACCTGCAGTGACCAGTAGGAACCAGTAGTGACCAGTAGTGACCAGTAGGAACCAGTAGTGACATGTAGGAACCAGTAGTAACCAGTAGTAACCAGTAGTGACCAGTAGGAACCAGTAGTGACCAGTAGGAACCAGTAGGAACCTATAGTGACCAGTGGTAACCAGTGGTGACCAGTAGGAGCCAGTAGAGACCGGTGGTAACCAGTAGTAACCTGTAAGTGACCAGTAGTGACCAGTAGGAACCAGTAGTGACCAGTGGTAACCCGAAGGAACCAGTAGTGACCAGTAGGAACCAGTAGTAACCAGTGGTGACCAGTAGGAACGAGCAGTGACCAGTAGTGACCAGTAAGAACCAGTGGTGACCACTAGGAGCCAGTAGGGACCAGTTGTAACTGGTGGTGACCAGTAGGAACCAGTAGGAACCAGTAGTGACCAGTAGGCTCTCTGTAAAGTAAGTGTAATAACGTAGACCTTGAGTCTATTTCCCAGCCAACCTGCACTGTACTGGAATCCTAAACAGATGGTTTATTGGGTTTCCTGAAACTATTCAAAGCAGCATATCTTCCTCTTCATTAGCCTAATGCTAACAGCGCTGATACAGATGTGTCAGATGTGATAACAAAAACCACATACCCTACACTCACACACATGGAACCTTCGCATGACTTTTCAGACCAGGGGTCGTGAGTTCCAAATGGAACCCTATTGACTATATAGTGCACTACTTTAGATCAGAGCCCTGTGGCACCCTATTCCTTATATAGTGCACTACTTTAGACCCCGTAGGGCATAGGGTGCCATTTGGGATGCATCCCAGAACAGATGAAACATGTATATTCTAACCTCTCACAGGCTAAAACACAGGCCACTGAATGTACGTTATCTATCAGACAGTTCAACATGACAGTGGTGGAAAGATAGTTTTAGCCTTGGGTAACTATTACAACAGTGTGACAAAGGTCTGTGACCAGCAGTCGTGTGCGTGCGTGCGTGCGTGCGTGTGTGTGTGTGTGTGTGTGTGTGTGTGTGTGTGCGTGCGTGCGTGGTGGTAGTGGTTCAGCTCTCTCTCTCTCTGGCCCTCCTCTCTCTTTCTAACTTCTCAAATGAGGAAGTTCACAGCCGTGTTTGTAGCAGCTTCCTTTTTACAGCTTTCGACTCACTAACAGGAAGAGAGAGAGAGATATAGAGAGTAAGAGAGAAACAGAGAGTAAGGGAGAGAGCAACAGAGGGAGAGAGCAACAGAGAAGACTGTGAGAAACATGTCTGTAGTTGAGTGTTTTCAGCAGAGAACTGAACTCTCTAGCTGAGTGTTTTCAGTAGAGAACTGAACTCTCTAGCTGAGTGTTTTCAGTAGAGAACTGAACGCTCAAGAACCAGGATGTCTACGTCGTTCCAGCCATGGCACCATGGTAATATCACCCGATCTAAGGCTGAGGATCTGCTCTCCAAAGCAGCTCGGGATGGGAGCTTCCTCCTTCGGGACAGTGAGTCCATACAGGGTGCCTATGCCCTCTGTGTTCTGTAAGTAAAATGTCCATTCTGACTACTTTTTGAAGATACATGTATCTCCAAAAAAAAAAAATATATATATAAATATATATTGATATAAATAATTATATATATATATAAAATATATATATAAAATGACGGTTTAACAGTCTAATATTCTGTTGGAAAGATCAAATTGAAGAAGGAAGACAATGCTGAGAACATAGGAAAGAGACAGACAAGGAAATATTTGACAGCTAAACTACAAATGCTGTTTGTACAAAGTTCAAATTGAGGAAGGAAGATGATTTTGAAGTCTTGACTCTGCATGCACAGATCAAAGTAGCTTGGAGTAGGAAGAGCTGATTTTAAAATACGACTTTTTAAATCAGACAAAACAATGATCGACGCTAATCACACTGTTTATTTTTGGGACCGATTTCAATCTGAAACCGTCAAATACCTACTTGTATATTATTTCGGATGACATATTCTCCTGCAGTGCAGTGTAGAGTGCAACTCGGCCTAATGACAGCGTTTGGGATGTATAGCAGAACAATGTGACGTTGACTTTCTGTTTCCTTACATCATGACATAAATCATGCCAACAAGTACATCGGTTGGGAATTTAAAAATGTTTTGCTCAAGACTTTGATTAACCAGAGAAACTGTCTAGAATACTGTTGTTGCATGCAGTTATATATATATAATATAGATATATATATATAGATATGTATATATATATCTATAGCAGGGACTCTATGTAACATAGACCTATTTTAATAGTACACCTGCTGACAGCAGCGAACAACTCACTGGCACATACAGTCGTGCTGTAAAGCTGGGTGGACTCCGTTGTACAACTCACGCCACACATCTCTGTGTCCCTCTGAGCTTTTATTAGAATAATTGCTAAACAAAATAAAAGAATGGTCATGTTTTCATCTTTTCCATTGTACACATTACTGCACCTGTCACACGATGCTGTGAAAGGTCAGTTACTTTAAACCAGAAACCCAAACCCAACCTCTTCAGACCCAGACCCAGTCTGCTTCTCAAGACCCAGACTGCTTCTCAAGACCCAGTTGGCTTCTCAAGACCCAGTTGGCTTCTCAAGACCCAGTTGGCTTCTCAAGACCCAGACTGCTTCTCAAGACCCAGTTGGCTTCTCAAGACCCAGTTGGCTTCTCAAGACCCAGTTGGCTTCTCAAGACCCAGTTGGCTTCTCAAGACCCAGTCTGCTTCTCAAGACCCAGTTGGCTTCTCAAGACCCAGTCTGCTTCTCAAGACCCAGTCTGCTTCTCAAGACCCAGTCTGCTTCTCAAGACCGAGTCTGCTTCTCAAGACCCAGACTGCTTCTCAAGACCCAGTCTGCTTCTCAAGACCCAGTCTGCTTCTCAAGACCCAGACTGCTTCTCAAGACCCAGTCTGCTTCTCAAGACCCAGACTGCTTCTCAAGACCCAGTCTGCTTCTCAAGACCCAGTCTGCTTCTCAAGACCCAGTCTGCTTCTCAAGACCCAGTTGGCTTCTCAAGACCCAGTTGGCTTCTCAAGACCCAGTCTGCTTCTCAAGACCCAGTCTGCTTCTAAAGACCCAGTCTGCTTCTTAAGACCCAGTTGGCTTCTCAAGACCCAGTTGGCTTCTCAAGACCCAGTCTGCTTCTCAAGACCCAGTCTGCTTTCTCAAGACCCAGTCTGCTTCTTAAGACCCAGTCTGCTTCTCAAGACCCAGTCTGCTTCTCAAGACCCAGTCTGCTTCTCAAGACCCAGTCTGCTTCTCAAGACCCAGACTGCTTCTCAAGACCCAGTCTGCTTCTCAAGACCCAGTTGCTTCTCAAGACCCAGTCTGCTTCTCAAGACCCAGTCTGCTTCTCAAGACCCAGACTGCTTCTCAAGACCCAGTCTGCTTCTCAAGACCCAGTCTGCTTCTCAAGACCCAGTCTGCTTCTCAAGACCCAGTCTGCTTCTCAAGACCCAGTCTGCTTCTCAAGACCCAGTCTGCTTCTCAAGACCCAGACTGCTTCTCAAGGCCCAGTCTGCTTCTCAAGACCCAGTCTGCTTCTCAAGACCCAGTCTGCTTCTCAAGACCGAGTTGGCTTCTCAAGACCCAGTCTGCTTCTCAAGACCCAGTCTGCTTCTCAAGACCCAGACTGCTTCTCAAGACCCAGTCTGCTTCTCAAGACCCAGTCTGCTTCTCAAGACCCAGTCTGCTTCTCAAGACCCAGTTGGCTTCTCAAGACCCAGTCTGCTTCTCAAGAGCCAGTCTGCTTCTCAAGACCCAGTCTGCTTCTCAAGACCCAGTTGGCTTCTCAAGACCCAGTCTGCTTCTCAAGACCCAGTCTGCTTCTCAAGACCCAGTCTGCTTCTCAAGACCCAGTTGGCTTCTCAAGACCCAGTCTGCTTCTCAAGACCCAGTCTGCTTCTTAAGACCCAGTCTGCTTCTCAAGACCCAGTCTGCTTCTCAAGACCCAGTCTACTTCTCAAGACCCAGTCTGCTTCTCAAGACCCAGACTACTTCGCAAGACCCAGTTGGCTTCTCAAGACCCAGTTGGCTTCTCAAGACCCAGACTGCTTCTCAAGACCCAGTCTGCTTCTCAAGACCCAGTCTGCTTCTCAAGACCCAGTTGGCTTCTCAAGACCCAGTTGGCTTCTCAAGACCCAGACTGCTTCTCAAGACCCAGTTGGCTTCTCAAGACCCAGACCTCTTCTCAAGACCCAGTTGGCTTCTCAAGACCCAGTCTGCTTCTCAAGACCCAGTCTGCTTCTCAAGACCCAGTCTGCTTCTCAAGACCCAGTCTGCTTCTCAAGACCCAGTTGGCTTCTCAAGACCCAGTTGGCTTCTCAAGACCCAGTCTGCTTCTCAAGACCCAGTCTGCTTCTCAAGACCCAGTCTGCTTCTCAAGACCCAGTCTGCTTCTCAAGACCCAGTTGGCTTCTCAAGACCCAGACTGCTTCTCAAGACCCAGACTGCTTCTCAAGACCCAGTCTGCTTCTCAAGACCCAGTCTGCTTCTCAAGACCCAGTTGGCTTCTCAATACCCAGTTGGCTTCTCAAGACCCAGACTGCTTCTCAAGACCCAGTTGGCTTCTCAAGACCCAGACTGCTTCTCAAGACCCAGTTGGCTTCTCAAGACCCAGTCTGCTTCTCAAGACCCAGTCTGCTTCTCAAGACCCAGTCTGCTTCTCAAGACCCAGACTGCTTCTCAAGACCCAGTCTGCTTCTCAAGACCCAGTCTGCTTCTCAAGACCCAGTCTGCTTCTCAAGACCCAGACTGCTTCTCAAGACCAGTTGGCTTCTCAAGACCCAGTTGGCTTCTCAAGACCCAGTTGGCTTCTCAAGACCCAGACTGCTTCTCAAGACCCAGTTGGCTTCTCAAGACCCAGTCTGCTTCTCAAGACCCAGTCTGCTTCTCAAGACCCAGTTGGCTTCTCAAGACCCAGTCTGCTTCTCAAGACCCAGACTGCTTCTCAAGACCCAGTCTGCTTCTCAAGACCCAGTCTGCTTCTCAAGACCCAGTCTGCTTCTCAAGACCCAGTCTGCTTCTCAAGACCCAGTCTGCTTCTCAAGACCCAGACTGCTTCTCAAGACCCAGTCTGCTTCTCAAGACCCAGTCGGCTTCTCAAGACCCAGTCTGCTTCTCAAGACCCAGTCTGCTTCTCAAGACCCAGTCTGCTTCTCAAGACCCAGTTGGCTTCTCAAGACCCAGTCTGCTTCTCAAGACCCAGTCTGCTTCTCAAGACCCAGTTGGCTTCTCAAGAAACAGACCGCTTCTCAAGATCCATACCGCTTCTCAAGACCCAGAACGATTCTCAAGACCCAGATCAATTCTCTAGACCCTAGATGTCTAGATGTCTCTAGATGTCACTTCTCCAGACCCAGACCACTTCTCAAGAGCCAGAACGCATCTTAAGACCCAGTCAGCCATGACCCAGACTCTTTCTCAAGCCCCATTCCGCCAGATCAAGACATCTCTCTGTAAACTGTATTATGGTAACCCATCTTTCCTATTTCCAGGTTCCAGAACTGTGTGTATACCTACAGGATCCTACCCAATGAGGAGAGGAAACTCTCTGTCCAGGTCAGTCAGACAGCTCCACAATATATATTCTTACCAAATGCAATGTGAGGGATCTGCACCCTGTTTTGGGAGTGGATCCCGCTACACAGCATTTAATGGTATTATTTTCATGTAATATCTAAGAAGTAATCTAACAGTTCCCCAACAACTACCTAATACACACAAATCTAAAGGGGTGAATGAGAATATGTACATATAAATATATGGATGAGCGATGGCCGATCGACATAGGCAAGGTGTAATAGAAAATAAAACTGTATAAAATACAGTATATACATATGATATGAGTTTTGTAAGATATGTAAACATTATTAATGTGATATTATTTAAAGTGACTAATGATCCATTTATTAAAGTGGCCAGTGAGTGGGTCTCAATGTAGGCAGCAGCCTCTCTGAGTTAGTGATTGTTGTTTAGCAGTCTGATGGCCTTGAGATAGAAGCTGTTTTTCAGTCTCTCTGTCTCAGCTTTGATGCACCTGTACTGACTCTCGCCTTCTGGGTGGTAGCGGTGTGAACAGGCAGTGGCTCGGTAGATGTTGTCCTTAATGATCTTTGGCCTTCCTGTGAAATCGGGTGGTGTAGGTGTCCTGAGGGCAGGTAGTTTGCCCCCGGTTAGAGCCTTGCGGTTGAGGGCGGTGCAGTTGTTTACCAGGCTGTGATATGCCCGACAAGATGCTCTCGATTGAGCATCTGTAAAATGGGTTTTGGGTGACAAGCCAAATTTCTTCAGCCTCCATCCAAGATGGCGTAGCAGTCAGACATCTTTGTCTTTGTCCTGTCATGTCCCTTGCATATATTTTTATATATTTTTCTTTGCATTACTTTTTAGAATATTTTCCTAAACCTCAACTTATAAATTCTTCTCCTGCAACCCCGCCTCACCCAATGTGGCGTGGATCTGTTTTTTTTTCTAAAGTATTTCTATTTACCTCCAAACTGAATCCTCAAATGAAGCTAGCCAGCTAACTACCTACCAGCTATCAGTCAGCAAACCACTGCTAACGTCATCAGCTAACCTCGGAAAAGCTCTCGCTCCGTATAACGTGACTCAAAACCAGAGCACAACGGACCTATTTTTTCTCCTTATCCCCGGATCCCTGGGCAGCAGCGTAGCCTAGTGGTTAAAGCGTTGGACTAGTAACCGGAAGGTTGTGAGTTCAAACCCCCGAGCTGACAAGGTACAAATCTGTCGCTCTGCCCCTGAACAGGCAGTTAACCCACTGTTCCCAGGCTGTCATTGAAAATAAGAATGTGTTCTTAACTGACT